>NC_066872.1:12520458-12576612 GCF_022985175.1 Labeo rohita
ATTTTATCATTTGATTTTATTTGGAATTTGAAAGAGATGTTATCACACCTTTATAGAGTAAAACAAATATTGCCATTTCACTCAAACCCATTCCTAGTAAATCCAGAGAAACTTTTATTTTTTTCCATAGCTACATATGTGACCCTGGATCACAAATTGATTTATACATCAAGCTGAATAAATAAGCTTTCCATTGATGTATGGTTTGTTATGATAGGAAAATATTTGGCCGAGATACAGCTATTTGAAAATCTGGAATCTGAGGGTGCAAAAAAAACAAGATATTGAGAAAGTCACCTTTAAAGTTGTCCAAATGAAGTTCCTAACAATATATATTACTAATCAAAAAATAAGTTTTGATATTTTTACAGTAGGAATTTTACAAAATATCTTTACTTAATATCCTAATGATTTTTGCCATAAAAGAAAAATCAATAATTTTGACCCATACAGTGTATTTTTGACTATTGCTACAAATATACCCCAGCGACTTAAGACTGGTTTTGTGGTGCAGGGTCACATATAGTAAATTTAGTTTGTTTTTATTTTTTTTAATGTATAGTTGAAAATATAGTTTATAGCCTAGAGTCTTTTATATATAATTGAAACACTAGAAGAAAAGTGTAAATATTGAGAGTGGGGTTTGCATGAATGTAATCAACTTTCTTCAGAAGAGTTTCTTTTCTTTTCATCAGGAAGAAATTTTTGCTGTCATAATTTTTAGCAACATTAAAATTGTTTGCACTGTATCATTTAAGCAAAGTCTCTCCCAGATTGTTATTGTAATGCAATAAAATCTCTGTAGAGAGTTTTAACTCCTGTTAAACCGGGCTTCTCGATTGTGTTTGTGGTGTGGTCGTGAGTGCAGGAGTACGCAAACTCGGGCTGGAACCTGAACAACATGCCGGTGCTGGAGCAGTCGGTGCTGACGCACATCAGCGGGGACATCAGCGGCATGAAGCTGCCCTGGCTCTACGTGGGCATGTGCTTCTCGTCCTTCTGCTGGCACATCGAGGACCACTGGAGCTACTCCATCAACTACCTGCACTGGTGAGTCCCGCACACACTTGTCCCGACGCGCCGTGAGCCTGTGACGAGACGACTGACCTCTGTGTGTGTGTGTGTGGATCAGGGGCGAACCCAAGACCTGGTACGGCGTTCCAGCGCACGCCGCCGAGCAGCTGGAGTCCGTCATGAAGAAAGTGGCTCCGGAGCTCTTCGACTCTCAGCCGGACCTCCTGCACCAGCTGGTCACCCTGATGAACCCCAACGTCCTCATGGAGCACGGCGTCCCGGTACCGGCCTCCTCTTCATCTGCCTTTATTCTCCCGATCACCAGAGAAATCGCTCACTGACGGCTCTCGTTATCATACAGGTGTACCGGACCAATCAGTGCGCGGGAGAGTTTGTGGTCACGTTCCCCAGAGCCTATCACAGCGGCTTCAATCAAGGCTACAACTTTGCTGAAGCAGTCAACTTCTGCACTGCAGACTGGGTACGTTCTCTAGAGCCACAGCCTGTGCTGTGTTGTAGTTCTGTGTTTGTGTGTGGAAGTGCGTGATGACGTGTGTGTGTGTGTGTGTGCAGCTGCCCGTCGGGAGGCAGTGTGTGGCGCATTACCGGCGTCTGCAGCGCTACTGCGTCTTCTCCCACGAGGAGCTGGTGTGTAAGATGGCCGCCGATCCGGAGAGTCTGGACGTGGAGCTGGCGGCGGCCGTGGTCCGAGAACTCAGCGACATGATCGAGGAGGAGAGCCGACTGAGAGCGGCCGTGCAGGAGACGGTGAGAGAAACCCCTTGTTCTCCTGTAGCGCAGAAATGATCATATACTGATGAAAACAACTGAACAGGAACTTGTGGGAAAAAATACAACCAAAATTTATTTAAAAATGCTACCAAAATTGAAGATATATAGAGGGCAGTTTCTTAATCTTTATAACATATAATATTTTAACAGTATCACATGCGCGAGACTGCTGCTTTCTTAATTGTTTTTACAAGTTTACAGAAAGAAATGTCCTTGTAAAGATAAAAATGCTTCTGGAAATCAGTTTAATATTGCCTCTGATTGTCAGAAATGATTATTATTTAACATTATGTATTACACGGCTCTGTGGAATACTCGATTCTGATTGGTCAGTCAGCACATGCCAAGGTGTGATATTCCCAGATAACAGTGAGTAAAGACTAATAACACAGACTCATCTGAGTAACCGCCTGCAGTCAGGCACAGTTCGCTTACTGGGAATGTTTTTTTTTTCTTTGTGAAAGCATTTTTTTGCATTTGGCTGAGTTTTAAAATATTACAAACTCAATTCAGTGTAATTAGTACAGTCACTGAATGATGTCAGCAAACAGCTGCTATTTTGCAGTGATTGTTTTATACACTTTAATGTATTATAAGATAACTAACAAACTGGTAAGATTTTAAAACATTTTCCTCTTAAATCAATATCTTTTATCGCCATAATAATTTATGTGGTGAAATGTTGTGTAATAAGACTTAAATGTGTGTCTAGTTTGAACTTGCAGTTTGCCAGCAATGGCTTTCTTCACACTTCATGTCGAGCTGCTGATAAACCTGTCAGTCTTTATTCTGTGATAACACCCGGCTGGATGCACATTATCCTTTACAAAACATATTGTCAGTGTTAATGGTGGAATTTAATAATGAAAACAGTAGAACAAATAAAAAACAGAAGCAACTGGCTCTTTTTTTCAGCAACACTGTTTATTAATAACATTCAGAAACTGAAAAATACAAAGCTGATCATGTGTTACATAACTCCTCCTGAAGTGATGGTGTTTGTTCTGGTCCTGCAGGGGGTGCTGTCCTCAGAGCAGGAGGTGTTTGAGCTGGTGCCCGATGACGAGCGGCAGTGCTGGAAGTGTAAGACCACCTGCTTCCTGTCGGCGCTCACCTGCAGCTGCAGCCCGGAGCGTCTGGTGTGTCTGCATCACGTGGCCGAGCTCTGCAGCTGCCCAGCCGGAAACAAGTGCCTGCGGTGCGACTCTGACACACACGCCTGCATCTCACTCACACACACACACACACACACACACACTCACACACACACACACGGCTCTATCACTGTCAGTGATGTGCTGATTCAGCTGAACTGAACTAAGGCCTGGTTTTTATCATGTGTGTTACAGGTTCAGGTACGATCAGGACGAGTTTCCCGCCATGCTCTACGGGGTGAAGTCGCGCGCGCAGTCTTACGACACCTGGGCCAAGAGGGTCACGGAGGCGCTGGCGGCCGATAACAAGAGCAAGAAAGGTCAGACACAATTCTGAGTGGCCGCTTTAGTCCACGTCTGCAGGTTATAAACGGGTCGCTCGTGCTTCAACAGATCTGATCGAGCTGAAAGTGCTGATGGAGGACGCGGAGGACAGGAAATACCCGGAGAACAACCTCCTGCGCAGCCTCAGAGACACGGTGAAGGAGGCCGAGACCTGCTCGTCCGTAGCTCAGCTGCTGCTCAGCCACAAACAGAGACACAAGTGAGTCACAACACAGCATCACTCGCTGCTGCACGTCATGTTGTGTGATTATAAACGAGGCCCTGATGTCTGTGTGTGTTTTAAGAAGAGAACGTCCCGAGAGCAGCGCACAGAAAGCACGCAGCAAACTGACAGTGGAGGAGCTGAAGGTGTTTGTGGAGCAGCTCTACCGCCTGCCCTGCGTCATCAGCCAGGCCCGACACGTCAAGGTGAGTCCGGAGAACATTTGAGCTTCACCGGAGCCTAGGGCTGGACGATATGACCGATCACAATATATTTCTTCATTCCGGTTGATATGATATAATTCTGATAGCAATATGAACAAAACTCAGAAAAACTCCCAAGAACGCCCACAACAGATATCTGTGCCTGCAGACTTCTGAAAAATGAAATTGCTAAGTCTATGAAACTTCCTCCTTGCAGTGAAACATGTTTAAAAATCACATCACTGTTACTGAAAATAATTCTATTGCTATTATATGTTGACACTGAATTATTGTCCAGCCCTGCGGGAGCCTAAATAAGGTCTGATGTGTGTGTGGGCCGCAGGAGCTGCTGGAGAGCGTGGAGGACTTTCACGAGCGGGCGCAGGTGGCGCTGACCGACGAGACTCCGGACTCCAGTAAGCTGCAGGCGCTCCTGGACCTGGGCTCGGGGCTGGACGTGGAGCTGCCGGAGCTGCCGCGTCTCAAGCAGGAGCTGCAGCAGGCGCGCTGGCTGGACGAGGTGCGGCTGACGCTGATGGAGCCGCAGCGCCTCACGCTGGAGCTGATGAAGCGGCTCATCGACTCGGGCGTGGGTCTGGCGCCCCATCACGCCGTGGAGAAGGCCATGGCCGAGCTGCAGGAGCTGCTGACGGTGTCGGAGCACTGGGAGGAGCGGGCGCGCGCGTGCCTGCAGGCCAGGTGACGTCCGGAAGCCTTCTGTCTTTGAGATAATGTTCCAGCAAACTCTGAAATGACTGTGTCTTAGTCTTGAGTTGTTGTAAAATTCAGTCTCGGCACGACACATGTGAACTGTGGTTGCTGACTGTCGTCTCTCTGCAGGCCTCGCCACAGTCTGCTGACGCTGGAGAGCATCGTAATGGAGGCCAAGAATATCCCAGCGTACCTGCCCAATGTTCTGGCCCTCAGAGACGCCCTGCACAAAGCCAAAGAATGGACGGCCAAAGTGGAGGCCATTCAGGTGAGCGTGTGTTTCACTGACTCATGCCTAAACACTTCTATTTACATTTATTCATTTCACTCACAGATGAGGAATACAACAGACTACTCATCTGACAGAGGCACTAAACAAGAAATCATTCAGAATAGTTTGAGCTAGAGCAGTGATTTATGAAGGAAAAGTGAAAGCAGTCTGTTGAATATAGGCAGACATTCAGCATTCCTCATGAGGGTGGGAAGATCATTTCACCTCAAGGTACAGTTAAGGAAAAGGGGTGCCAGTACAAAAACATTTATTTCAGTGGAAAAAAAAAAAAAAATCTCAATTTCAACATTTTGAAAAATAGCACCCTACATTTTTTTTCTTTCCCCCAAAAAATTGTTTTAATTTTTTTTTTAATTTTGACATTAAATATTTATCTATTTTAATCATGAAAATTAAACCCTTTTATTTTTTGGTAAACAAATAGAGGTTTACTGTTAAAATTTGTGTGACTATTCTGTTAAAAAAAAAGTTTTAATTGTAGAAAAAAATTCTACAATTAAGTGTTTAATCTGGTTGTAATATCTGTTTTTATTATTTAATTGTTTTATTTAAATTGGCCAGAAATAAAAATATATAAAGATGTACATTATATTGCACAAAAGTACCACAAGACTAATATATTTCTGTTACATGTTAAATTGTACTTTTATTTTGTCAGGTTTAGTTTCAGTGTGTATACAGTATGATATGATGCTAGTTTTCTCAAATGAAATGGTAAAATTTACATGAAGTGACTGGAGATGAAGTTCATGTGTTCATGTTGTCATATAATGAGACACAGAGGCCGAAAATCACCGCGAGCGTCACCTGTGCTTAAGTATTTGTGTAGTAAACAAAACCACATTTCTGCCATTCATTCATACAGAACCAAGCAGAACATGCAGGATTCATATGTAAACCGTCTTTTTGCGTTTTAATATCCACAGACATTAGTTAATTTCACGATTCGAATTAAGTGACAGACAAAAAATGGACGAATTCTGTGCCATTCGACAAATTGGTTCAGGCTATTGGGAATTTGGTTTGGAGAATGGGGTTTTAGCAAATGTGAAAAACTGTAAAACAGTTCTGAAAAAATTAAAAGTAATCCAAAAATGACAAATTCCAGAAAAATCTGAGAGTACAAATTGCAGTGAGCGTATGGATAATCACTGTTATGATTGGGGTTCTTTGAAAAAGTTTCCCCTGTAAAAGCTCTTGGCCCCGAAAAGTTTGGCAACCCCTGGTTTCAGAGAGCACGTCATGTGACCTTTGATCTCCACATGCAGAACGGCAGTAACTACGCCTACCTGGAGCAGCTGGAGGGTCTGTTAGCGAGAGGACGCTCCATCCCGGTCAGATTAGAGGCCCTGCCGCAGGTGGAGTCACAGGTGGCGTCTGCCAGAGCCTGGAGGGAGAGGACCGCCCGCACATTTCTCAAGAAGAACTCCACCTACACACTACTGCAGGTGACACACACAACATACAAACACACACACACACACACTGTGACACACTAGTGCAAGGGTTCCCAACTTTCCTGCAGTTCTGCTCCAACCTCAGTCAGACACACCTGAACAAGCTCATCAAGATCTTCAGGATAATTAGAAAGATACGGGCAGATGTGTCTGATTAGATTTGGAGCTGAACTCAGGTGCTTTTCAGTAAAAAAAGACGTCTGTTTAGTCTATTGACAATATAGATGTGTTCAAAAACGTTTAGGAAGTAAAGTAAATGGAAACAGTATTATGTAAAAAGAAAACACAAGTAAAAAAAATAAATAAATAAATAAAAGGTGAGTTTTTGTTTTTCAGAGAAATATATTTTCAGAGTATTAACAACAAACGCTACAGTGCAGCAAGTAGCAACTGCACAAATGGTCTTGTGCAACAAATATACAAACAGTGCAAATGATTTACAAACTACACACAAAATGAGAGAAAATATAGAGAGTGCAACTGAAAATATTTGTGCAAATGATCTTTATAAACTATATGAGAAGAATTACCATAATATAACAGTCAAATGGATCGATCCACTGGCTGTATTCGCGTTTTACCGGGACAGCGCATAGCGACGTGAAAACAAATTCCAGCGCATTATCGGACACCTACTGCCATTTCATCCTTGCTTTTGTTTTGTTATGTGTCAAAGTGCTCTGTCGTGTGTTTTTCTATGCTTTTTCAGAGACTGCTGTCATGCAAATGTGCTATTTTGTGTTTGTTTTTATGCACGCACGACGTACTTTACTTTCACTTTGAGTTTGTTCAAATTTCCAAAGAAACATGCTAATTGGTGGTTCAAAAGTCCAAAAACTATGTTTATTGGTTGAATAGATGACAGTTTGAACCAATCTGGGCACGGGGGGTGGGACTAAGCATCAACAATCGTTCCTGCTTGGCTGAGAGGAACGAAATGCATTGGTTTCTCTGGCGAATCAATGCCATCAAAAAATGATGACGTAATCACATTCACTACGGAGCCTCTGAATATCCAAATGAGACAAACATGATACAGGAAAAAGCGGAAGATCTCAGCTTTGTGGTACTTTTTAAATCATTCAGATTGGACAAGCGGTTCAAAAGTTATTAGATATTTATTAACAATAGTTATTTTTAGCCGCGGGCGGCTGTCTCGGTCTTTGAGGGTTAAAATGTTTACCAGTATTGTTAAGCATATAAATGGTTTCATGACTTACTTTTTCGTCTCCTTTTTCTGTCTCATTTTCCGGTACAAATACCTAAATATTCCTTAATCAGTTACAAGTTACACATACTTGAGAAGTGAATGGTTGACGTTCATCTTTAGTGATCTGCGTTCGATGTCTTGCAGGTGCTCAGTCCGCGTGTGGACATCGGCGTGTACGGCACCAGCAAGAGCAAACGCAAGCGCGTGAAGGAGCTGCTGGAGAAGGAGCGCGGCCTGGAGCTGGACGGTCTGAGCGACCTGGAGGACGGCGCGGAGGACGCCCGTGACCCCGCCACGGTCGTGGCCGCCTTCAAAGCCCGAGAGCAGCAGGAGCTGGAGGCCATCCACTCGCTCCGCGCCGCCAACCTGGCCAAGATGGCAATGGTGGAGCGCATCGAGGAGGTGAAGTTCTGCCTGTGCCGCAAGACGGCCAGCGGCTTCATGCTGCAGTGCGAGCTGTGCAAGGACTGGTTCCACGGCGCCTGTGTGCCCTTACCCAAAGCCGGCTCGCAGAAAAAGCTGGTGGCCGGCTGGCAGGGCGGCAGCAAAGAGTCCAAGTTCCTGTGCCCGCTGTGCCAGCGCTCGCGACGGCCCCGGCTGGAGACCATCCTGTCCCTGCTGGTGTCTCTGCAGAAGCTGCCGGTGCGGCTGCCGGAGGGCGAGGCGCTGCAGTGTCTGACGGAGAGGGCCATGGGCTGGCAGGACCGCGCGCGACAGGCCCTGGCCACCGACGAGCTCTCCTCCGCCCTGGCCAAGCTGTCCGTGCTCAGCCAGCGCATGGTGGAGCTCGCCGCCCGAGAGAAGACCGAGAAGATCATCAATGCCGAGCTGCAGAAGGCGGCCGCCAACCCGGACCTGCAGGCACGTGACTTCAGATCAGCGTTTCCGATCGCACGAGTGCGCCGTGACTCACTTGTGTTTCGCTTTCAGGGGCACATCCAGACGTTTCAGCAGGCCGGTTTCAGCAGAGCCACGTCACCACGGCCTACGACGATGGACTATGATGACGAAGAGACGGACTCGGACGAGGACATCAGAGAGACGTACGGATACGACGTCAAGGTTTGTGATGAATCTTTGAATGATGGTCAACCGTCACTAGTGTTTCCGTGTGGTTTCTGTTCACTTCTCATCGGATGAAGATCTCTGTCTCTGTGTTTGTCTCCTCAGGACTCAGGAGAGGTGAAGCCGTACTTGTTCTGTGACGAGGAGATTCCCGTGAAGTCGGAGGAGGTGGTCAGTCACATGTGGCCGACGACGCCGTCGTTCTGCGCTGAACACGCGTACTCGTCTGCCTCCAAGTCCTGTCCTCAGAGTAAGACGCCACTACACACTTACGTATGTGGGTTGTTGACGTGACGTGGCATTTTCACTGTCCCCCAAGATAAAAATGAATACAACTAATACTGATGTTATTTAAAATGCAGTAAATCATTAAACATTTCTTTGTCCTACATGGACCTGTTATAAAAGCTGCAGTGTTTGAATTTGGTTTTTTTTTTTTTTTTTTTGAGACAAATCTCAAAACTGTCCTGTGGTGTCAAGCATAAAAAAAATTAAACAATGACAGTTAGGGAGCCTTTATATTTTCTCTAAGATCAGACTTCACACTACATAAATATGTGCATTTCTTCTTCAACAATTGTCTTTCACAAAATCCACATTTTTACTGCCTATTTGTCAACTACCCACATACAGAAGAGTCCAGTTACACAGAAACTAGCCTGATCTCCATTTGCCTCCTCAGATCCGTCCGCCCCACGCAAGCAGCCCAGGAAGACGCCGCTGGTGCCGCGCAGCCTGGAGCCTCCGGTGCTGGAGCTGTCGCCGGCGGCCAAGGCCCAGCTGGAGGAGCTGATGATGGAGGGCGACCTGCTGGAGGTGTCTCTGGACGAGACGCAGCACATCTGGAGGATCCTGCAGGCCACGCACCCGCCCTCAGAAGACAAGTTCCTGCAGGTGATGGAGGTGAGAGATGCGCTCACTGTACATGCACGTGTTTCTCGTGTCCGCGCGCTGATCTCTTTATGCCGCTGTGTCCCGCAGCCTGAGGACGCGCCGCTGGACAAACCCGTCAAGCTGAAGGTGAAGGATGCGGAGAAGAAGAGGAAGAGGAAGCTGGAGAGAGCCGAGCAGCAGCTGCTTCTGGCCGGCGGCGGCGTGGAGGGACGATCCAAGTCCAAAGACATGAAACGGGTTCTGGAGCTCAAGCCCAAGAAGAAGAAGCTGAAGCTGAGCCCGGACAAGTCCCGCGAGCTGAAGCAGCTGGCCAAACGTCTCGCTAAGGAGGAGAAGGAGCGCAAGAGGAAGGAGAAGGCGGCGGCCAAGGCTGAGTTTCCCAAGGAGGGGCTGGAGAAGAAGAGCCGGAAGATTCTGGACATTCCCTCTAAGTATGACTGGTCCGGGGCGGAGGACTCCAACGACGAGAACGCCGTCTGCGCCGCCAAGAACTGCCAGCGTCCGTGCAAGGATAAGGTGAGTGAGGACGGTTTACCGGACTCTGAATGTGCTGACGGTGTCGTTGACTCTGATAACCGTGTGTTTCTCTGGTTGGTTCAGGTGGATTGGGTCCAGTGTGACGGCGGCTGTGACGAGTGGTTTCATCAGGTGTGTGTGGGTGTGTCGTGTGAGATGGCCGAGAACGAAGACTACATCTGCTCGGCCTGCTCGCGTAAAGCCGCCGGCGCGGCCGTTAAAGTGGGAGCGGAGACTGTGGTGCTGTCCTCGCCGGTGTGCGGCGGCCCATCCGTCCCGCCGCCGCTCCAAACAGACCCTCAGGAGAGCAGTTAACCACACTAACACACTCCAAACTCACAACCAGCTGCTACATCAGCACGGATATACATCACTTCCTGTATCCGATAGATTTAGCTCATTGTTATTGTAGTCCTGGAGGAGCCACCTGATGTATCGAGACTGAATAAACATTTTCATTACCCAAACCAACTAACTAACCCAAGTCCAAGCGATCTGCTGCGTCACCATGAGATTCCGCAGCAGTGAACTTCCTGTTCGGACTGAGCCGGAGGACGGTACATACGGTGGTTGTATTTAGTGAATCTATTTATTATGTAAGTGGATTTTAAGCAGTTCATGATGGGGAGGTTTTTTTCTCAGCTTTTGTCAAATAAAGAAAGATGATTGATGATGATGATGATGATGATGATGATACATGTTGAGTTTGTGCCTAATCATAAAGGTCACTGCTCATGTCACTAAGCATTTTCTTCTGAGTAAATGTTCAGGAGAAATATTTCTATCATTTGAGCCTGTGAGATACTTGACTACTTCTGTCTTAAATGCTGAATGTTGTAATGCAACATGGTGTGACTTACAAATCTGAAACTCACTGGCTAATGTCAAACAACAAACAAAACCAACAAAGACTGGATGATTTTGAGAGCATATAACATCATTCCCTGATTGAATTAGTACATGCATTGATCAGCAGCAGCATTAAAACCCCTGACAGGTGCCGTAAATATCATTGATTATATCATTACAGTTATATAATGGGATATGTTAGGCATAAACAGTCATTTCTTGAATATGGTGTGTTGTGGCAGGACAAATGGGAAAACAAAGAAGGTTTGAGTGTTTTTGACAAGGGTCAAATGCTGATGATTAAACCAGGGTTAGGTTACTAAAAACACATTTATGTCATTAAAACAGCGACATCTGCTGACGGACACTGTGCTGCATTGTCACGTGAACATGCTGCTGAAGAGAATGAGGAAATGATGTCGCTTCCTTTTCCAAGCGGCTTCTCACGCCAAAGTCTCCGAAGGCTCTGCCCTTCAAAGGGAGTAGGGCATAGGGGTGATCACTTCCATTTGGAACTAACCTCGTGAACCGTTCGATATGAGTGCACGTACCGTTACACCCCTAACAAGAATAGTAATAAAAATATAAAGAAAAGCTCCACAGACAGAGTTGTGAGTGTGCATATGAACTATTAACAGATGAAGCTTTGATGAGATTCAGGATATCACTTGACATACGATGCATTTGACCATGGATATAACTCTGAATACTGCTGCCGTATGTTCTGTTATTTGTGTTTTGGTAACATTATGCACATTTAATGCGCTTCAGTGGTTTTAATGTGTGAACGCGACTCTTATTTTGGTCAAAGTCCTTTTAAGGCAAGTCATTTCACTCGGCAGCCATCTTTGAAACGCCTCTCGGGCATTCAGGTGCTCTGTCTCTTTGAATGGGGAAACATCAAATTTGACAAAACTGTTTACCAAGCTCATGGTTAAATTTCATATTTGAAATCACCAATGAAATCTGACAACAACTGCCTCATAAATGTTATTCCTTATCCTCCACCGGAGCTTCTTACAGCAGCTGTAGTGATCCGTGACTTAACTAATCAACGATTGGCTCTTTCATTTTGAAGGCGGGGCTTATTACATACATTTATACATTGTCACACCAAAACAAAGACTGTGCACTCCTATTATTTACAAATGGGAGAACGTGTAACGCCCACTTTGGTGATTAAGCCCCGCCTTCTAAATGAAATCTGTTGTGATTGGGTTGTGGTGAAGTGTAACAAAACATCTAAAGGTTTGTGGTGACATTGTTTAAATCGATATAAACAGTCTATTTTATAGTTTTTACAGCATTGTAAATTAAATAATTATTGTTAATAACAACATTAGTGTAAAATATATTTAATTATAATATAACATATTTATTATATTGTTAATATAATTATTATTAAAAACATCTTTAACATGTAAATGCTTTATGTCAGGTTAATGCACATTATTTGTGTGAGAGAAGCACAGCCACACGAGTAACAGGAAAGAAGAGGCGTCTCATTTTACTCTTTATGTTGTGAATCAGTTCATCACAAACAACAGTTTGTTCATTGAAAAGTAGTGATGGAGATTCAGAAGCTCCGAGTCAATTGAGACCAAATGATTCTGTGTTCAGAGTCACTCGAATCTCCTGGACTAAACCGAGTAAAACATGTTTTGTGTGATAAGACAAGACAACTCACAAACCAGCTGTGAACATGTGGTCTGTTCAATATATTCTACAGATCAGCTCACACAGAGATTCAGTTTGCATTCATTTTTCTGAATTATTCTCATCTGATTCTGATCCACACACTGTTATAAAGATGGTGTTTGTTAAAGAGGAGAGTGAAGACATTAAAGTATTCAGTGTGAAACAAGAAGATACTGATGATCAAACAGGTTGGTTTCGTTCTCAAAGCTGAAGTCTCTCATCTGATCCTCTTGAAATGTCCAGCTCTGCAGAAACTAATGATATTTCTGAAGAGTTTGATGTGATTGTAGTAATCAAACAGGGCTCCAGACAAACGTTTGACAGCAGATGGTGGTGTGGGGCAATTAAAAATTTAATCAGAAAATTACTATTAATTTGTATTAATAAGTGCAGTTATTACTAATATTGTGCATTTATTTCTTGCTGATGCACATTTGACAGTGAAGCACTGATCATGAGTTGGGAAGAAACTCATACAAAATGTAATTTTGCAAATGTGCAAAAAAATTTATTTAGGAAATGAATATAGGTTATTCCACTCTTAATAAAGGTACCATTACTTTCTATAGTATTATGTGGAACAGACCGATAACTTCAGCCAAAAAAGGAACACTTGATGTGTGATTCAGTCACAAATTAAAGTGTTTTTTTTTTTTTTTTAAGGCACTTTGTGACTTTTCTCTGTACACACAAAAAAAGTACAAAACTTTGACAAAATCTGATTTGAAAATTTGATTTTTATAATAGTGATTTTATCATTTCAAAATATAAAGTAAAATTAGAAATGAATGACTAATAAGCCAGTAAGTGCTGCTCTGCTGCCATCTACTGGTTGTAGTGGTAATTTGATGTATTTTTATTTATTTATTTATTTTTATATAAGTGTTTGTTTACCACAAAGTTTATTTTGGTCATCCCGTTAAAAACAACATTTGAATTTTATCTTCCTTTTTTAAAGTATTTAAAGTGCTTGAAATAGTTGTGTGAAATCTTGACAGTCATTGAAAAGTGCCTGAATTTCTCTCTCAAAATGTTGTACAAATTCTGAAATTAATAATGTAATAATATTTGAATAATGTAATAACATTTTGAATTGAACATTTGAGTTGGTGTCTTACTACTTTTGGTTTTCTTCATCAGCACTGTTTGATCTGTTCATAACAGATTTCTGTGCAGAATTTGAATGATTCCCACTAGATCTCACAGCAACCTATTCTTCATTCTGCGGCGAGTTCAGACGCTTAACAGTGCCATGAGATGTTGTGAGATCAACGCTGGTTCCCGAGTAACTCTGTTCTGAGTTCGGACCAGTTTGCCTGTGCTGCACACAATTTTTGGTCCAAGCTGATAAACTGACCGCGCTGCGCAGCTCAAACGAGAGGACCGGCAGAAGAAAGTCACAGTCTGGAGCCCTGATAAAACAGTTTGATTTGGCATGGAGAATCATGTGGACAGATGTGTTGAGAACACAAAAACTAATGCTGCCTTCAAGTGAAACTAAGATGATCCTACTGCTACATAATGGATGATTAAAATTGAAAAAGTAGCTTTTTTTACATAATGTCAAATATTTAATGAAATGTATGATGGACAGCAGTATTTGTTGCTAGATTGGCAATAATTGAAATCAGAATAAGAGTTTGAAAAAGAGCTTTTTTAATATAAACATTTGAAATGTTGTGGACAGCAGTGTAGAGGCAAAGTTGATCAGAAAAGGAGTGTTTGAATATACGAAAATCAGTAAAAGCTGATAACACCATCCAATGGCCGATTTCTTTCAAATTTCTTAAGCAGTCAAACAGACCCATCAAGTTTCTTTCTGATCAGTCTTCATTAACCTGGTCTAATAGGTGTTCAAAGCTGATTGGCTGGTGGTGGCCATGTTTTTTGAGATATACCAGTGCCTCATACATATCACCTTGGACAAAGACACTGCATGCCAAATTTTAAGTCAGTCAAACTAATGGGTGCATAGTTACAGCCTTATGTTTTTCCTGTTATTGTGCCACCAAGTTGTCAAACTCTGCAGTTTTTGTAATCTGACCAAAGATTGAGCTCATTCATATGAGATCAGAGTTGAAAATATCTCAATCCATTCAAGTGTTACAGATATTTGAGTAAAATAATGTTTTTGGATCCTGTCGCAAGTGTGAATCACTGACCAAGCTTCTTTTGTTGTGAGGGTCTCTAGATGATTTTTGTCAAGTTTATAGAGAACTGGAAAAATGGCCTATGAGTAAAAATTAGATTTTTGTTAAAAAATCCAAAACGGTGAGAAAAATTAACAGAACAGGAATTAAATTGGACTTTTGGCCATTTTTTCCTTTGTGTTTTTTTTCATACCAAATGTATTTTAGAAACACATTGCAGCCAAATGTGAAAAAAGTCAAGGGTCAAGAGCTTAACTAAAGCAAACACTGATCTACATCATGGTAGTGTCAAACAAGACAAAAGAACATCAAAACCAATGTTAGTCACTTATCGAGAAGAAACAAAGCTACCTCGGCGTCCAATCGCAGGCCTTCCTGCTTATTTAGTTCTCTCCAGCGCTGAAAAGATGATCCGATATTTACACGGGTCCTACTTCTTGCCTTATCGCAGCAGTATTTATTTATGTATTTATTTACAGATGCATTTATTTCACACTTCTCTAGTAAGATTCATCTGTGTGTGAAGACACTGCAGGCATCTGCACAGCGCAAATTCATAAATGAACATTCCTCGTTTGTTTTTAATTCGCCATCTCTGTCTTTCTGTCGTTGTTCGGCTAACATCCTGTGCTCTGAGCGCTCTCTCCTCCCCGTCATGAGTACACACACCTCTTACTTTTCAATTTGACTGAAATAATTAATATGCAAGTTTATAGAAAAAACGTTATGCAAAGTCACAAAGTGATAGGAAGAGTAAATATTAAACTGAACTGTATTGATGTGTTTTTGCACAGGAGAGATCTGTTAGTTTAGCTCATCATTGTGCTGTAGAGCCTGTGCTTCAGTCAGTGATGGACCACAAACACTGATGTTCTGCTGCACATTGATAAATACAACCATCACCGCTTAAGCGAGGGCTCACTCCAACTTATATCTCTTCCCCAGCCTTCAGGGTTCCATCTCCTAACCGCTAACTTTCCACACAAGGTAAGAAACAGAAAAACACATTTTACTATATCATACTGTCCAGATTCACATCTTTATATTCAGGGCCCTGATACCCTTCTCTCACGTCATCCTCACAGCAGGTTCAGGTAAAGCAGACACTCACACAATGTTCCATAAGCACATAAGATAAGTCAAATTCATTTTTCTTCCACATGACCTCTTTACTAAGTACTTTAGCACATACACTTTAGTCAAGTCAAGTCAAGTCACCTTTATTTATATATCGCCTTTAACAATACAGAATTGTGACAAGGCGGCTGTACAGTATTAAATAGGAAACAGTACATCAACAATGCCAAGGGCAACAGTAAACACTCAATTTTCAGGTAAAGGTAGTTAATCAAAAACAATAAAATAAAATGCAATATTGCGTTAAGAGAAAGTGTCCCCAACTAAGCAAGCCAGAGGCGACAGCGGCAAGGAACCAAAACTCCATCGGTGACAAATGGAGAAAAAAACCTTGGGAGAAACCAGGCTCAGTCGGGGGCCAGTTCTCCTCTGGCCAAAGTTCCCGTGGTCTTGTGCCGACAGCCATCTAGGTGATGTGGTCTTTAATGTGGATCCGTCTCTGGGGCTCATCTAGTTGATGTGGACTCCACTGACATTCAGGGCTGTAGAGGTCGTCTCTAGGTGCTGATCCACCATCTGGGCTGGGTACGGACTGGACTGCAAGAGAATGTACTTGAGACCCTGACGATTAACCTCTTGTGACATTTCCAGATATTTTTGTATGTTTAGTCTGTGGTGTGAGGCTCTGTTTCGTAATTTTAAATCTATGGAAGCCCACGTTCAGTTCACAAATGACTGGGTCCAAATGACTTGGAAGCCGACAAAACACCGAGTCAAAATATTAAGATGACCATATTTCTGAAATGAAAACCAGAGACATTTCCTTGTTCAGTGGTCAAAATATCACTTAAATCTCACTTGTAATTATATACGAATTAAAATACCAGGACAATATGTTTTGTTTTTTTTAATTGTTGTGGGATTAACATCATAATTGATCATTACAGTGATGTTTGAGGATGTTTATACAATTCAACAAAAATAACACAATGAAAAATAGCAAATATCAACACAATAGGATTAGGGTGAATTCAGGTAAAATTCCAAACATCTAAAATAATATGTTGTGTTGACATTAATGTGATTAAATATCAGGATATTCACAAATCAGGATATTGTTAAAATGAACTCTACAAAACTTTTAAAAATGTGTCTATGAAAAAACTGTATTTAACGAATGTTATTTTCTCATTTTACAAAGTGAGTGCAACTTTACAAATTTATGTTTATGCTTTTCTATCTCTAATCAGGCTTATTATTTTGCATTTTAGGCTCATTTGACCATATGATCAAAGTATGAACTTTCTGCAAATGTAATTGTGCAAGCGTAACTGATTAATTAATTTTTTTTATTATTATTATTCATATCGTTGTGACGGCTGAAGTTTCAGGAATGTTTCACAGTGTGTCCAAAACAATCACGCAACCTTATTATGCCTTGTTATACAGTGCACACAAACAACAGTACTTTGCTTCAACATGCACATTACTATGTGACAAAACTGAAACGCGTTCTCTTTTGATACATGATGATAATAACGCTCTGCTCTCCTCCAAGCTCTTCATGGCTTTAGTAGCAGCGCACGACCAATCCACCTGGATACATCGGACGCTTCATTCTGTTTTCAGGCTGGAAAACAATAAAAAGAAAGTCTGTTGTCTATTTTTTTACACCGTCGATCCTCCAAACTGACATTACATCCAACAACACAACAATTTCTTCTCATGACTAAAACTTCATCAGCACTTTACAACAAGTGGCCTCACAATATGGCGATTTTTCCCATCAGCCACTGCGGCGTTAGAGCCGTGACGTCACGCCCCCATCCCCTATATGGCTTCAAAAAACCTCTTCAGAGCAATTTTATTTTGAACAAGGAAAATTCCACACAAAGTATATTAGCTAGAAATGTCAAACAATGACACAGGGTAGTTGTATTCTTATACATATCTATAGATATATAGATACAAACTATAGGTTTTGAGGTCTATTAACTATTTCCCTGGATAGAGGAATTCCCGGGGTGTTGAAGTCAATTATTTCTAGTTACGGTCCCTTAAGATTGAAACCGGGCCATTGGTTAAGCATGCAGTTCCTGGCAGTGATGAGGAGGGCAAGTCCCAACAAGGAAGTTTGTTAATGAGCAACCTTATTTTGTTCATGAACAACAAATGGGTTGTCAGTGGTCAGCTCAGCCTATAAGTGTGTTATGACAACACTGAGTCACTGTAGAAGGAGCAGAAGAGCAACAGATTCACCGTAGACCGTTGAAGTGTCTGGAGGATGGCGAAGTGTAAAACCAACTGCATTGAACAACCTCTGTCTCTGGCCTGTAAAAGACTCGGATGTGTTGTTGGTGGACATCCATGTGTGTTTCTTGTATTAGCTGTTTGGGTGGCTGCTGCCCTTGGAACCGGTTTCATCTTTCTTAAGGAGATGAAGGCCAATGATATTGAAGACCAGTTCACACCCGTCAATGGACCAGCCAAGATGGAGAGAGCATTTGTGGAGGAAAAGTTCCCACCGTCTGAAGAGTTTTCTCAGTTACGACTTTCGTCAGATGGCACTTATGCATCTGTGATCATCACAGACTCAAAAGGAGAAAATGTATTGACTGAACCAGCTTTTACTGAGATTATTGAGTTAGACAGACGAGTAAAAAGTATAACGGCAGGAAACAATTTTGAAAAACTCTGTGCCAAAACAAAGGGAATCTGTACATCAAATCCAGTTTTAGACATTATAAATTATGATGCTACTGCAATAGTTTCTTCAAACATAACGTATCCGAAGAATAAAGACACGTTTTTGGGAACAGCCATCGGCGGTGTAGAGCTAAAGCCGAATAGCTCAGAGATATCCAGCGCAAAAGCGGTCAGGCTTTTTTATTTCCTAGATGAGAAGAAGAAAAAGGAAAACTCTGAATGGCTTGATGGCTTTCTAAAACTCCTCTCAAACTATACGCAACAGGAAAATGGTAAGACAAAGAAATGTTATGTTATATCTACATGTATAAGGATCCCTGATGTCAGTACCTCAGATGACATTAATCAAATATTATTCAATAACTATAACTCACCAAAAGTCATTTGGACAACAGTTCCAATATTTTGATAAGATGAACCAAACCGATGTACTTTTGCTTGATTTTTCTGCAGGGTGTTCATGTCCAGTCGTAATTTACCAGAACTTTTTTCTTCACTGTGCTTGAAATCAATGTAACACATTCATGTATACAGTAACTACACTAAAGTGATTGTGTTGAATTTATTTCTACAGGTCAATGTGTCTTACTTTACATCAGTGTCAAGACAGAATGAGTTGGAGACCAGTTCTGGCTCTGTGATCCCCCTCTTCTCTGTTATGTATTTCCTGGCCATTACCATTTCAGTTCTGTCTTATTTAAGGTATTGTAAAGAATTAAATATCACATTGGCAGATTTCTATCTCTAGCTATGTCATTTATCCCTGTCTCCTTCAACAGGTTAGACTGTGTCAGGACGAAGGTGTGGGTGGCTGTGTTCGGCGTCGTCTCTGCCGGTTTGGCGGTGTTGGCCAGCTTCGGACTGCTGCTGTTCTGCGGGGTGCCGTTCACCATGACCGTGGCCACAGCTCCCTTTCTGATCCTTGGTAATCTTCATTCATTTCAGCAGATAGTTGTGGTCTCACAGCTCATGTTGACAGTCTCTGTTTTCCTTCAGGTGTCGGTGTCGATGACATGTTCATAATGATCTCCTGCTGGCAGAAGACTGAAGTTGATAAACCCGTCGAGGTTCGCTTAGCAGAAACGTATAAGGAGGCCGGCGTGTCCATCACGATCACCACACTGACGGATGTGATGGCTTTCTACATCGGCCTCCTGACGCCGTTCCGCTCGGTTCAGTCTTTCTGCATGTACACCAGCACAGCCCTTCTGTTCTGCTACGTCTTCAACATCACCTTCTTCGGCGCGTGTCTCGCGTTCAACGGGAGACGAGAGAAAGACAACAGACACTGGCTGACCTGCATGAGAGTCCCACAAGCCAGTGGTGATGGTAAAGGTTGTTGTGTTGGTGGAGCTTTTGATGAAAACACACGTAAGGAGTTTGAAATGCCAATGGATTCATTCTTTAAAAACTATTACGGCCCTTTTCTGACAAGAGCGTGGGTTAAGGCGCTCGTGTGTCTGATCTATGCCGGGTATTTGTCGGTCAGTATCTACGGCTGCTTCCAAATACAGGAAGGTCTAGATCTCAAACATTTAGCAGTAGACAGCTCATATGTTGCTGATTACTATGATAAAGAAGATGAATTCTTCTCTGATTTTGGTCCTAATGTCATGTTAGTTATAAAGGATGAGCATTTCCAGTACTGGAACCCAACTGCTCGAAAAGTTCTTGACTTGTGTTTGGAACATTTTCAAAATCTTGCAATGGCAAATTCAGGCAGGCCTATTTCTTGGCTTCATGAGTATGTGAAGTTTGGACAGAATGCTAGTATTCATGTAGACAATGAAGCACAATTCAAAAACCATTTAACTGCATTTCTTAATTATTCTGGCTTTAGTCAAGATGTTAATTTCACTAACAATCACATTCTTGCATCACGTATGTTCGTTCAGACGGTGAAGATCCGGACAGCGATCGATGAGAAGAACATGCTGAATGCGTTTAGAGAAACTGCAGCCAAATGTGGCAACTTGCAGACGCCTGTCGATCTGATTGTGTACCACCCCACGTTCATCTATTTTGACCAATATGCCGTCATCATCACTAATACAATACAAAATATAGTAGCTGCTACAGGTGCGATGTTAGTCATTTCCCTCCTGCTGATCCCAAACCCGCTCTGCTCTCTCTGGGTGACGTTTGCCATCGCATCTGTCATTGTGGGAGTGGCCGGTTTCATGGGATTATGGGATGTTAGTTTAGACTCCGTGTCTATGATTAATCTTGTTATCTGTATCGGGTTTTCTGTGGACTTCTCTGCTCACATATCCTATGCTTTTGTGTCAAGTGAAAAATCCTCAGTGAATGATAAAGCCACAGATGCCATCACTAAACTGGGCTATCCCATCATTCAGGGAGCAGTGTCCACTATCGCAGGCGTGGTGGTGCTCGCGGCTGCTGAAGCTACATCTTCAGGACCTTCTTCAAGATCATGTTGTTAGTCATTCTGTATGGGGCCGTCCATGGCATCGCATTCATACCCGTGTTCCTGACCTTCCTCTGCACTTGTAGCAACAGTTGTGAAAAAACAAACAAACTTTTCCAGAGCGCAGTGACTCAAGCCAACAGAGTGTGAAATCATTTGTGATTCAGAATCACTGGTATACAGATCCTGACTGTCCATAGGCACCATGACAAGAAGTTTATAAGTGGGCTGGGTGAACTTTTTTCGTTTTTATGAGCTTAGCTCTGTATGACACTTTAGTTTGACCGTGCAAGTAAACTGCAATCATTCTGTTATATTCTTATATTTACACTGCATCTGACATGTTTTTGTGTATTATCCTCATAATCAATATGGTTTTCAGTGCAGTTCTATTTAATGTGTGCATCTATGCGATACAAATAACTTTGGATTTGTATCCAGTTACACTGATTAAAGCACATTACTGAACACTGGGAATTTTATGTTTGTCATTAATCCATTTAATCCCACTGGTCACAATAGTGACCATAAAGAAGGTTTTCATTTATAAAGCCCTAAAAATCTTACTGACTTGTGTGTTTTAGTACACTGGCTTCAAATATAGAAAAAAAAGGGTCTCAATTAAATATGTGCATCCAGGTGAAAAAAGTGCACTAAAATACACTTTATTTAAATACACTTATTACACTTCTATACTGTAAAGTGTTCTATCTTCACACACTGATTTTGTACTTAATATATTGAAAATGATCTAAGTGTACTCAACTGTGCTATTTTGAGACTTTTAACATACTTTCTCTGTAAAACTGAACATCTGGAATTAAACTGCTGGTTTCATCTGGACAGAGGAGAACGATAAGAGTTTTGGTCCCTTTAACACACTATTTTCCTGTTTAATACTGTAAAGCTGCTTTGACACAATCTGTACTGTAAAAGTGCTTTATAAATAACAGTGACACAAAGTACTTGTATTAATTAAAAAATAAGAATAAAATACAATGAATATATACAAAATGTATTTATGATGTATTGCCCACATTTCTATATAATAAATAATTTATTTCAAATGTACTGTAATTGTGTTAACACTTGCTTTATATGATATACATGTTTATGGTGTCTTTAAATAGTACAATCAAGTATAGTATTACTATGTCATTAGTAGCACTTTTCCACATTAAAAATATAGCACTTCAAGTACTTTATGCTGAAAGTATACTTACTGTTCAATTGTGAATTTTGGTAGACAGCTAAACATATTCTCAAATTACACCTATTGTGTAGTCACTTCATGAAGATGTTGTTTTCCATCATTTATGAATTAACTACTTGAATGTTAGAAATAATACATTTGATTGAAATTACTGTAAATGTAATTCATGTAAATGTAAACACCCATTGATGGAAAGAATAATTACCCTATAACCACATAGATACAACGATGAGGCATAGGTATGGTACAAACAAACAAAACAGTATCTCTTTTGTCAAAGACACAAGTTTTTGTTGTGACCTATAGGAACATCCCCTCAAACACCACACAAGTCCAAACAGACCTTAAGTAATACATTTCTACTGTATTTTTCATGAAAATCCAAATAGAACATATTGATAATATATAAAAATCCACAGAAATGTTATGTAAAGCGATCATAGCACACTTTTAAGCAATGCGATTATAAAACACTTTTGGTTACTTTATCTGGCTACATTTAAAACCTGTTGGTGCTGTCAGTGTTTTTGGACCCGATTTGCCTTTAGTTCCTCCTGTGTTTCCTTATTTGGTCAGGTTCATTTCCTCATTTAGTTCAATTATTATTCCCTGCACCTGTGTTCCCAATAACCCTGTGTATTTAAGTTCCTGTTTGCTCTGCGTTTCTTCGTTGGGTCTACGTGTTGTCACGGGGGCGGAGCAAAGCGACAGACACAGTGGGCGTGACGTCATGCCTCGGAGAGGCTTTTATTAAACAATAAAACAGAAAGTGTCCAAAAAGGGGAAAAAGTGTCCAAAATAAACGTGGGATCTGGTGTCCTCGACGTGAGGGGATTCCGTGAAGGAGGGGCAGTGTTCAGAAGGGAAGGGTCCAGGTAAGGGGCGGAGTCCGGCGGCCGCACTTACTCCCCGTCGGGGTCCGCGGCAACGTGGCGGGTAGCGGCTTCCTTTAGCGGCTTCATCCATTCCTAGCGGCGGCACTTCCTCTGGCGGGTGAGAAGGCCCGGCATCCTGGCCCGCAGCCATTTCCGTGCGGCTCGCACTCAGACCCACGGGTCCGGCAGCTCGTCCATCACATCGGCGGTGCTCGTCCCTCAACGCTCCCTTCCTGGACCCACGAGGACACCAGCGTGCATGCACGGGGAAGAGACCGGTCTCCTGAGGAGAGGCGCGCTCGGCATTTTAACAGCGGCGGTGATGAGGCTTCATTCACATCAGGTGTGCCTCATCACACGCCGCCAGACCTGGGTGTTTCAGCGCCCCTCCTCCTCCCACACGCCCACTCCCGTCGGGAGCCTGGTGAAGGGCGGCGATTACCGACGGGGTGACGATGATAGTTAGGGGGGAGGCAGCCGACTCGTCACAGTGTTCACTATTTGCCTACTGTCTTCGTCCTCTTATTCCACTGACATTCACATTACACAGACTGTTGCATCACACCCCGAACTACATTTCCCATCATTCATTGCGCTGATCACACACACACAGCTGCAGCCCATCAGACACACTAAATAAGCCTTAGACTTCCTTTTCCCATCGCCGAGTATTGTACAGCGTTTAGCACTCATCTATTGTTAGCTGCTTTACGGAGCTTTACTTCTAAGTTTTTAAGTCTAGTCAAGCCTTGTTTCTGATCTAGTCATTCGAGTCTTGTATCCTCGCCTAGTTATCTCGTCTGTTTCGCTGCCTGCCTTGGAACTCTCGCATGTTTATCGGATTACCCTTTTTGCCTCTCCCCCCTGGATTACGTTCGCCGTTGATCGACGTCTTTGTTTATTAATAAAAGCTATGCAGATGGATCCGCACGCTTCACTTCTCTGTCACTCCGTAACACCTACCTACCCCAGCATTCCCAAGTCCACTGGTCTCTGCACTCTCAGGCCTGCTGGATGTTAACCTAATGAGCTGGGAGATGGACGCCACACCTGAGTCACCGGCCAAGAAGGCCTCAAAACCTGCAAATCCCCCCCAAGGAATAGGGAGAGTATACTTTTGCAATTGCACTGAAGCACTAGTCAAGTCAAGTCAAGTCACATTTATTTATATAGTGCTTTTAGCAATACAAAGCGGCTTTACAGTATTAAATAAAAAAAGGTGCATCAATAATGCAAAAGGGCAACAGTAAACACTCACTTTTCAGTTAAAGGCAGTTCATCATTGGATTCAATGATGTCATCATCCAGCTCAGTTCAGTTCAAATAGTATACGATCGTGTGAAGAAAAAGTGTCCAAATGGAGAAAAAAACCTTGGGAGAAACCAGGCTCAGTCGGGGGGCCAGTTCTCCTCTGGCCAGACACAGAGGACTCACCAGGTCCCGTGGTCTTGTGCCGACAGCCGTCTAGGTGACGAGGTCTTCACTGTGGATCCGTCTCTGGGGCTCATCTAGTTGATGTGGACTCCGCTGACATTCAGGGCTGTAGAGGTCGTCTCTAGGTGCTGATCCACCATCTGGGCTGGGTTCGGACTGGATCCGGGGGACTGCAGTGACCATCTGATCTGGATACGGGCTGGATCTGGTGGTTAATGTGACCTCGGAATAAGAGAGAAACAGACTAATATTAGCGTAGATGCCATTCTTCTGACGATGCACTGAGTACATCGGGTGTTATGGGAAGTGTTCCCGGTTCCGGTTGACCTAATTAGTGCAGCCTAACAATCCTTTAACAGATATGAATTATAAGAATATGTTGATGTGTTATGTGTAAGCAAGGTTAAAGAGATGGGTCTTTAATCTAGATTTAAACTGACAGAGTGTGTCTGCGTCCCGAACATTGTAGGGTAGACTGAAGTAGAAATATAATTAGTATTAATATTAAATTAAATTAGAAATTTAATTAGTGTATTGAGAATGTATAAGTTGGTACATGTTATCTTTAAGGAGTCTAGCATTAATATAATAAATTCACAGTTACTCAGTTTTGTTGAGTGTGGTCATAAAATGAGTAAACATGTTGATGACCACAATAGTGACCAGTGGGATAATACAGTGCATCCAGTTGCAGTTGTCAGTGAAGTTTGCACTAAAATGTAGCAATGACAAAATATTGCACTTAAGTTAAAAGTTCAAAAGTTACAAATAATTTACAATATTGATGTTGTAATACCGGTAGCACTAGTATACAATATACAATTTTATGATATATGTTACAATAAATTCAAAATGTTTAGATACATTGATGTATTTTTTTATTTTTTTATTTATTTATTTGTCTTTTGTCTCAGTATTGCTGTACAAGGGTTTTAATGCATAATAGTAACCCTAGAATGTGATTAAACAGTTTAAAATAGCTGGGCTGTGATATATATAAATTGTGATGACTGCAGAAATATGTTAATTTGGTACACACATTATCCCACCGGTCACAACCGTGACTGACCATAAAACACAATTTACACACACTTTCCCAAAAAATGTCAAAAAATAATTGTTGACTATTTCAAAGGGTTTGCACAAATGCATTAAATCCCCTGCTGTTTATGTTCTCTCCTGGAGTCATGATGTGAGCAGAGGCAATATTTCCAGGTCGACATTTCCTTGTTCCTGATCCTGGTGAAATGTAAATCGGCATTGATGGAAAAAAACATTAGTTTGAACAGTAAGTTGAAGAGTAATCCATCTATCATGTGTCTTAAGTTCAATTAAACATTAGCATACAGATCCCAACTGAAACACTCAACGGATAACCCAGGAAAAAAAGAAATACACTGAGTTGTACTAATATTGATGCGCTTATTATATTTGTATTGTACTATACAAAGTGCATAATAAATGTGTTATTTTGAAACAGCTGTATGTTAAGTGCTCTTGAAGATATGCTTAAGATCAACTTCAAGCTAGTTGCAGTATATTTTAATATATTTAGTTGTGTTCAAATAGAACAACTTCACGTATCTTTAGGGTAATTTAACTGCACTTCTCTACATGATTTAAAATACACTTTCGTACTTCTTGAAGTACAGTTAGATTATATTTTATGCTTCACTTTAATGTGCTTCAAGAACATTTTCAGGAGCATTTCAGCTGATTTGAAATGCATCACCAGTACACTGTTAGTTGTTGTAAAGCTGTTTTTCAGAAGTTTAATGGTATATTAAAAAGTACAAAAATCATTCAATTAAAACGACACACAGGTACAGAAAACTTTAACGTACTTTACAACAATAAATCTTGTGTACATTACAACAATACATTCCTTGAGTACATTTATAAATACAGCTGCATATCTAAACCCTTGACCAATATAATCATACTACAATAAAATAAATTAAAATAGAGATCAGTGAAATGCAGAAATACAGAACTGAAACATATTACACTCAACAGAAATACTTCAGTCAATTTGTAGAACATTTCTGTTATGCCTGTATTACTGTGAATATTCCATCACTGAATAAAAATGCATAATGCAATTTTCTGCACACACACACACACAGCGATGAAAAACAAAAGCACAGATGTGAATATAGTGGGGTTTTTTTGTTTGTTTCTTTTTTTTACAAAATGAAGCCTGTGGCTGAACCAAACAAAGAAACAATATTTTTCATGTCAGCATTGTCATCTTCAGTTGGAGGGTTACTTTTCTTTGAGTATGACCTGTTGCATTTTCTGCATCTAAGCAGAGTTTACAATTCACACACTGGTATTTGAAAACTGCTTCATCACAGAGTCTGTGAAAGGAAAAAGAAGTGTTTTTGAGTGGTGTTTTAAATATCATTTATTATAATTTACAAAGATATGCATTAGAATTGACTCTTCTCAGTTTACCTTTCGAAGCTTGGACTAAATCCTCATCAAGCTTGACATGAGCATCTGTTTTTATCCTCTTGTCTATCGTCACCGTACAATACTCTGTGTTACACTGATCATAAGTTTAGAAGAGGCCCAACATCTCTAGAACACAAGTGCTGGATCCAAAGTTAGAATGACACTCAGAGCCCCAATAGTCACTTTATTAGGAAATAATATGTCAGAGTTAAACCTTTCATATTCATTGATATGAGATTAAGTCAAGTCACTATTATTTATATAGTGCTTCTTATAATACTGATTGATTGTGTCAAAGCAGCTTTCCAGTATTAAACAGGAAAATAGTGTCGGATGAACCAAAACTCCATTATTCTCCTCTGGCCAGATGAAACCAACAGTTTAATTCCAGGCTGTAACAAAGCGCAGAGGACTCGTCTGATTTCTGTGGTCTTGTGCCGATGGCCATCTTCTGTCTTCTGTCTCTGGGGCTCATCTAGTCGATGTGGTCTCCGCTGACATTTAGTGCTGTAGAGGTCGTCTCTAGGTGCTGATCCACCGTCTGGGCTGGATACGGACTGGATCCGGAGGACTGCAATGACCATCTGATCTGGATACGGACTGGATCTGGTGGTTAAGGTGACTTTGGCGTAGATGCCATTCTTCTGACGATGTACATCGGGTGTTATGGGAAGTGTTCCCGGTTCCGGTTGACCTAATTAATGCAGCCTAACAATCCTTTAACGGATTTGAATTATAGAAATGTGTAAGTTTAAAGTGTGCAAGGTTAAAGAGATGGGTCTTTAATCTAGATTTAAACTGACAGAGTGTGTCTGCGTCCCGAACAGTGTTGGGTAGATTGTTCCAGAGTTTGGGCGTTAAATATGAAAATGATCTGCCATCCGCGGTTGATTTTGATATTCTAGGTATTATCAAATTGCCAGAGTTTTGAGAACGCAGCGGACGTGAGGGACTATAATGTGATAAGAGCTCGCTCAGGTACTGAGGAGCTAAACCATTCAGGGCTTTATAAGTAATTAGCAAGATTTTAAAATGTGTACAATGTTCAAACATGTCAACACAAACACAACTTTGCAATTGTATCCAGTTACATTGATTAAACCACATTACTGAACATTAGGAACTTTATGTTTAGGCACTAATCAACTTCTCTGCATAATTGTCACTGAAGTGGATGAGTGAGTAGTTTATGACACAGTTTATGCACAAATGCATTAAATCTCCTGCTGTTTATGTTCTCTCCTGGAGTCATGATGCGAGCAGAGGCAATATTTCCAGGTCGACATTTCCTTGTTCCTGATCCTGGTGAAATGTAAATCGGCATTAATGGAAAAATCGTTACTTTAAAAATAGTAAGTTAAAGAATAATCCATCTATCTTGTGTCAATGTTTAAGGTCAATTAAACATTAGTATATAGATCCTAACTGAAACACTCATCAGATAATAAGGACAAACTTGATTTGTCTGTAATATGGTGACTGTGTTGTCCACTGGCACAGTGTACAGGGCTGACCTGACACAAAATATAAAATAAGATCATTTTGTTACTTCTAATACAGAAATGACTGCTTTTGTATTATGTTTGTGCATTTTTGAAATAAGTGTAAAATATATACATATATAGCACGAGAAACAGCATCATAATGAACTCTTCCAGATTTGTGGTGGAAGCATCCTGCCCAATAACATCACAGTTTGGTTTGGCAGTTGTTCGGCCACTAACAGGACGGTCCGACAAAGGGTTGTAAAGGCCCAGAACATCATTGCATCCAGTCTCGATTCTGTGGAGGACACCTACAGCCTACAGAGAGCAACTAACATTATCAAGGACAACCAGAACCTCACTCAAATTATGAAAATATGTGATGCGATCTGGGAAAACCTGTTGGACGTTTTCAGGAAGTTGGAAAAATAGGTCGAATGTCAACTTTTTGTCAAAATTAGGTTTTCATTAAATTATTATTCTATAACATCTTGGCTATCATCTCTGAAAATATCTCGGTGAAATTCACTCGTTCAGTGCAGAAAAATAGACATTTATTGCAGCAATCAGAAATTACTGTGTCTTTCTCTTCTGTTAAGAACGCGCTGCTTTCCCTTAACACCACAAAAACAGTCAAAGTGAACCACGTAACATATTTAATAAAGGTGTATTAATGCACATTCTCCGCCATTCTCAGGCAGGCAAAGTTTATTTATTTATTTATTTAACATCGTGAGATGGCGGAGCGCAACAATGCCGTCTAAAGTACTGCATCTTGGTGATGTCAGTGCCTTAAACCATGTTATAACTTACTATTTCACACACATCCAGAGATGAAAAATCGGATGATGAAGTTACTAAAGAGGAGGAGTCCGATGACAGTCTGTTAAATGCACAGTGTGTGAACAGCTGCGCTGCGCTCACGTTTACTACAAGGTGCTGCATTATTCGTGCTATCTGAACATTAAAAGGGTGATCAAAAGTTTGGAGACTATGCACATGATAAACATCGGGAAACAGACGTTAGTCTGTTTGTGTAATGATGCAGTATAGTGCTCCTAACTTGACAGTGTCACAGACGCAGCCTCTGTGGCTCCCTCTAACCGCCGCCAGCGGGAACCCTCACCGGACTTTTAGCGCACTACATATCCCATCACCCCGTACCTGGGTCGCTCACTTCCGGTTCCGGGTCGGCCGGGTTCACTTCCCGCCGTCAGCCATTTTAGGAGCGTTCGAACAGCGGTTCTCCGCGAAGTTTTGTTTAGTCATGCTAGCAATCCTGAGCGTTCTTTTCACGGACTGCCTTCTCGTTGCCAACCGGACTGTTTATTGTGTGTGTGAACCTTTGCTGCCTGCCCTTTATCAACCTACGTTTGTTTATCGGATTTACCCCTTTGATCGCCGCCTGCCCCGACCTTTTGCACAGACTCTCGTTACTCCTTTTGGTTTGCCTTCACCACACCAGTCTGCCGTTGTTGAACCACGCCTGTATTCTTTGTCTTCTCTAATAAAGTTGTTGCAAATGGATCCGACGTCTCCGGATGCGTCAATGACTTCCTCACAGAAAACCTCGCCACCTACGGATCCAGCAACCGTTGATCAGATCACGTCGGAACTTTCTGCTCAAGCCTCGGTACTGACGCTCCACCAGCAGCAACTGGACCAACTCACAGACCTCACAGAGCAGTTAGTTCGGGCTCTAAAGAGTCTGCAGGTAACCGCCCCTCCCGCCATGCCTCCCGTGACCGCGCCACCACCAGGAGCTCAAGCGGTTACCGCCAGCCCACGTCTCGCCTTCCCGGAGAAGTTTGATGGAACGACATCCAAATGTAAGGGCTTCCTTCTTCAGTGCACTCTCTTTGTTAATCAACAACCACATTTATATCCTACTGATGAGTGCAAGATCGCCTTCGTGTGTTCCCTTTTATCCGGGAGAGCATTAGACTGGGCTACCGCCGTCTGGAGTCTGGATCGGCCCGCCTTTCCGTCATTTGCCACCTTTCTCCAGAGCTTTAAAGAGGTGTTTCAGCCCAGTTCCGAGAGCGGAGAGGCAGGGGAAGCGATCGTCAAGCTGCGCCAGGGCCGACGGACCGCAGCGGACTACGCCCTCGACTTCCGCACGCTCGCGGCCCAGAGTGGATGGAACGATGGGCCTCTCAAGCTCCACTACCGCAAGGGGTTAAATCCAGATCTTCAGGTGGAGCTGGCCTGCAGAGATGAGGGGCTCACTCTGCAGCAGTACATAGACCTTTCCATCCGCGTCGATAACGTTTTGCGAGCCCGTAAGTCCAGTCGACCACTCACCTCCATGCCCTTGACCCTGCCTGCTGCCGAGGCAGCCCCCGAACCGATGCAACTAGGAACCACCAAACTGACCGTGGAGAAGAGGGAGAGACGGCTGCGAGGCAACCTATGCCTTTATTGCGGCCTCGCAGGTCACATTAGGGCCAACTGCCCCACTCGGCCACCCCGCCCACCCACCTCGGTGAGTAATGTCAACTTCTCTCTGAATCGTTGTGAGATACCTGTGACATTAATATTTGGGGGAGTTCCTGTCAGAACCACCGCCCTGATTGACTCCGGAGCTGCCGGGAACTTCATGGACTCTGATTTTGCCATCACTAACCGTCTACCCATCCTCTCTTGTACCCCTCCTGTGGCAGTGGCCGCCCTCGGCAGGCGACCGCTAGGTTCCGGGCGGATCAACCACACCACTGACGACCTGACTCTCCTCATCAAGCCCTCACACCAAGAGACCATACGTTTCTTCATCATCACCTCACCACAGACACCTCTCATCTTGGGCTACCCCTGGCTCAACCAGCACGAACCAACCATTTCCTGGACACAAGGTATCATCACCCATTGGTCTTCCCACTGCCAGCAGCACTGCACTCAACCAGCCACCAGCTTTTCCGCCACCCCGACGCGTCTCACACCCAGCAGTGTCATCCCTACCGAATATCAGGATCTGATCAAGGCCTTTAGCCAGACCAAAGCCACCCAACTACCGCCTCACCGTCCAGGTGACTGCGCCATTGACCTCATTCCAGGATCCACTCCACCCAGGGGACGCGTATACCCACTCTCCCAGCCCGAGTCCGAGGCTATGAACACCTACATCCAGGAGGAACTAGCCAAGGGGTTTATCCGTCCCTCCACCTCGCCCACTTCGGCTGGATTCTTCTTTGTCAAGAAGAAGGACGGAGGCCTACGTCCCTGTGTTGATTACCGTGCACTCAATGACATAACCATCAAGTATCGCTACCCACTCCCACTCGTTCCCCCAGCCTTGGAACAACTTCGAACAGCCAAAATCTACACCAAACTGGATTTACGCTCTGCTTATAACCTCATCAGAATTCGTGAGGGGGACGAGTGGAAAACGGCCTTCTCGACCGCGTCCGGTCACTACGAATACCGGGTGATGCCCTTTGGGCTGGCCAATAGTCCCTCCTACTTTCAGGCCTTTGTCAACGAGGTGTTCCGGGACATGTTGAACCGCTGGGTGATTGTCTACATCAACGACATCCTTATCTACTCCAGCTCCTACGCCGAACACGTCCAACATGTCAGGGCAGCCCTCCAGCGTCTCATAAAACACCAGCTCTACTGCAAGGAGGAGAAGTGTGAGTTTCATCAAGAGAAAATAGCCTTCCATGGTTACATCATTAGTCCCGAGAGAGTTGCGATGGATGAAAGAAAGGTTAATGCAGTTCATAACTGGCCACGCCCCACAACCCTCAAAGAGCTCCAACGGTTCCTGGGATTTGCCAATTTCTACCGTCGCTTCATTCGGGGTTTCAGCTCTGTGGCTGCTCCTCTCTCATCTATGGTCAAGAGGGGCATCTCCCGGCTAGCCTGGTCACCACCAGCCATCCAGGCCTTCCTCGACCTTCGACAGAGATTCACCACGGCCCCCATTCTTCATCATTCGGACCCCAACATGCCTTTCCTCGTGGAGGTAGATGCTTCCAGCACGGGCGTTGGGGCGGTGCTTTCGCAGCGACAGGGCCAACCTCCTAAGACCTACCCTTGCGCGTACTTCTCCCACAAACTAACCCCAGCAGAGAGAAATTATGACGTGGGTAACCGGGAGTTACTGGCCATTAAGCTTGCTCTTGAGGAATGGCAGCACTGGCTCGAGGGCGCTCGACATCCGTTCACCGTGCTAACAGCCCACAGAAATCTGGAATACCTTCGCTCTGCCAAGGTCCTCAACCATCGCCAGGCCCGATGGGCACTCTTCTTCACCCGCTTTCACTTTCAGGTAACCTACCGGCCCGGTTCTCAAAACACCAAGGCCGATGCACTCTCACGTATCCACGAACCTGATCTAACCTCTGCATCCACTGATACCATTTTACCCACTTCGATTATTGTGGCCCCGGTCTCCTGGGATATCATGACCGAGATCTCTGAGGGCCAAACCCAGGCCCCCCCTCCGGCGAATTGCCCGGATCACCTCACCTATGTCCCCCTCAACTTACGTACCCGAGTTCTAGCCGAAGTACACTCTACGCCTAGTTCCGGTCACCCAGGTATTGAGGCCACACTCCATCTGATCAATAATCGTTTTTGGTGGCCAACCTTACGCTCGGACACCATCACCTTCTTCAAAAACTGTGTCATCTGCAACATCTCGAAGGTCCCTCGCCAACTGCCCGCCGGCCTTCTGCAGCCCTTACCCGTACCAAGGCGCCCCTGGTCCCACATTGCATTGGACTTTATTACCGATCTCCCCTCCTCCCACGGTCATACCACCATCTTGACAGTCGTCGATCGATTCTCCAAGGGCTGCCGTCTCATCCCTCTCCCCAAACTACCCACCGCCATGGAGACGGCAGAGGCGCTGTGCGAATCAGTGTTCAGATTCTACAGATTACCAGAAGACATCGTGTCAGATCGAGGGCCACAGTTCACTTCTCGTCTGTGGGCAAGCTTCTTCCGTCTCCTGGGAGTCAACATCAGTCTTCAGGATACCATCCACAGTCCAATGGCCAGGCTGAGAGACTAAACCAGGAGTTGATTCGCTTCCTATGCTCTTACTGCCAGGACCGCCAGGGGGACTGGAGTCGCTTCCTATTCTGGGCCGAATACGCCCAAAATTCATTACGCAAACCCTCCACCAATCTCACGTCATTTCAATGCATCCTGGGCTACCAACCACCCTTGTTCCCCTGGTCCGGGGAACCCTCGGATCCAGCTGCGGTCAACTCCTGGTTCCAGCACAGCGAGGAGACGTGGAACCGAGCCCACGTCCATCTGCAGAGGGCGGTTCGCCGCACCCGCATCCAGGCCGATCGCAGACGCCGACCTAACCCACCCTACGAACCCGGACAATGGGTCTGGCTCTCGACCCGGGACCTACGCCTGCACTTACCCTGCAAAAAGCTCAACCCTAGGTCCGTGGGTCCTTTCAAAATAATCAAACAGATTACCCCAGTGTTTTTTCGGTTAGAACTTCCTGCCGAATATCGTATCTCACCCACCTTTCATGTTTCTCTGTTAAAGCCCACTGGTGACCCGGGAGGAGTGGAGAACCTAGATGAGGCCGCCCCGCAGGGACCACCCCCCCGATCATCGATGGTGAGGAGGTCTATCGAGTCAACACCATTCTGGACTCCCGACGCCGGAGAGGCCACCTCCAGTATTTGATCGACTGGGAAGGCTTCGGCCCCGAGGAGAGGTCTTGGGTGCCCGCTGAGGACATCCTTGACCCCTCTCTTACCACCGACTTCCACTCTTCCCATCCGGATCGACCAGCTCCTCGTAGGAGAGGTAGGCCCCGGCGTCGGTCACCTCCTCGCGCCAGGAGGCGCTCGCAGGGGGGGGGCTCTGTCACAGACGCGGCCTCTGTGGCTCCCTCTAACCGCCGCCAGCGGGAACCCTCACCGGACTTTTAGCGCACTACATATCCCATCACCCCGTACCTGGGTCGCTCACTTCCGGTTCCGGGTCGGCCGGGTTCACTTCCCGCCGTCGGCCATTTTAGGAGCGTTCGAACAGCGGTTCTCTGGTTCCCCGACCTTTTGCACGGACTCTCGTTACTCCTTTTGGTTTGCCTTCACCACACCAGTCTGCCGTTGTTGAACCACGCCTGTATTCTTTGTCTTCTCTAATAAAGTTGTTGCAAATGGATCCGACGTCTCCGGATGCGTCAATGACTTCCTCACAGACAGACAGCTCTCGTTAAACCCGTAAAGTAAAAGTGAAAGTCGTCTCACTTTAAAGCCGTTTTTCTCAAAATTCCATTCATGAAAATTATCGCTATCAGCCAGTCTAAGATAGCCATAACTTTGGTTACGACAAGCTATGGAAAGGGCTTTAACCCAACTTTCATATGGTATCAAAACCTAAAAAATGTAAAATTTCACCTTGTGTTGGGTTTTTCTAGATCACATCACATACAGGTGCATCTCAATAAATTAGAATGTCGTGGAAAAGTGCACTTATTTCAGTAATTCAACTCAAATTGTGAAACTCGTGTCTTAAATAAATTCAATGCACACAGACTGAAGTAGTTTAAGTCTTTGGTTCTTTATAAAATCTGCGACAAGACAGCCTTTGAAGCTAAAATAAAAGATTGTATTTATTTTAAACGAAATGATGTATTGCTTCATTTTCAATAGCATGTGTTCTATTATAGTTATATATAAAATATAAAACCACCATCAAAATATTCTTATAGGAATCAGTAACAAGACACATTCTTTGAAGGTAAGATAGAACTTTACATTGATTGACGTATTCGTTGACATTTCAATATCATGTGCTGTGTTATAGTTTTGTGAATAAAACCAACATTTAAATGTTTGTCTGTGAATCAGTAACAAGACACAGCCTTTGAAACTGAGATGGAAAACTATATGTTTCATAAATGAATGTGTTAACAGATTCAGATTTAATTCAATAGCGTATATTTGATAGTAAAAGATGGCTGTTAAATGTGAGCCAAAATCATCACAATTAAAAGAACCAAAGACTTAAACTACTTCAGTCTGTGTGCATTGAATTTATTTAAGACACAAGTTTCACAATTTGAGTTGAATTACTGAAATAAATGAACTTTTCCACCACATTCTAATTTACTGAGATGCACCTGTGTTTAATTAGGAAATATAATAGTTTCTTTTAAAAACCAAATGCTACTATTATTATGCTACCATAGCAACAATTAAGGGACAGACCGTTTCACAAACGTACATTGAATTGTTACATTTGACACACTGACTTCCCACAAAACTACGCAGCTTTACTGAGTAGGCAAAAGGTGTGACACAAAAGGGTTTTAATGTTTAAAAGAGAGCTAGATGATCGTAGTTTATTATTTTGCTGTATTGTTATTATTTGTTGTTAAGTTCTTCTAACTTACCATAAAATGATGCAAATGTGTCGCAATGAATGTGTGTTAAGTCAGTGAATCGGTCGTAATGAGCTTCTGTTTTATAGTAAAACTGGTGGTGGCTGTGAAATCACTTTTCTGTATTTGTGGTGAAACTGTGGCCTAAATCATATTTATATCTGGGGCCCATTTCAGAAAGGAGATTAAGTGATAATCCTGATTAAGTGTTAACCCTGAAATGAGGGAAACTCTGGGTTTTCCATTTCGGAAAGGGAGGTTTGTCAAACCTTAGAAATCAAGTCTGTTTCTGAAAGAAAGGCAACTTATACTCAGAGTCAGTGACTCAGAGCAGGTTTTCTTCCATAAACCCAGAGTTTCCTCCCCCATTTTAAAGTGCAAGCAATGTTTAAATACCTCATTCTCTCATTCACACTGCAAAAATGCTTTTCTTACTGAGTATTTTGGAATCTAAATTAAGAGCATTTTACTTAAAGCAAGGAAAATAATCTTTATAATCTAAAAATATTTTTCTTACCCCATTGCAAAATAAGAAAAATATACTTAAATGGCTAAATATGTCATTTTACTTATATAGAAAATGAATCTTGATAGACATCTTTAAGAATCTTTAGATGTAACACTTTCTATGAAGCCCATATTTACAATACATTATTAGGGCATTATAAGGAATGCATAATGCATAATAAAAAGCTTATAATATGTTATATCATCTTATGAATATTCATAAGAACAAATTAAATGTATTATAATATTTACTTTTTTGTGGTTATAGCTTAAGAATATGATGATTTAAAAACACAGTGAACATGCTGCATCCACTTAAGTTACAATGGATTATATTTCTCATTGCTATAATGTATTATAAGTCTCATATCTTTCCATATTTTGTATGCTACTTTACTTAAATCAATCAATGACCACTTATAAGTATTGTAATATTTTTTTTCTCAAACAGCCAAAAGATCAGATGTCAGATCAGAGGAATGTGTAAAATGACACATTTGCTTTGAACTATTTTTATTATAATATCAGTTTGATTATTTTGATGGCACCCTTCAGTCAGCTGTTGATTAGTAACTCTGCAACTACGTGTCAACTAGTAGTCACTGGAGTATTAGTATAGTACGTCTGCTAAATATGTGCTAACACTTTTTTTTTGATGGTTTCCCTACAGACAAACTGACTATTATTAACTTTGCAAGTATGTCAACATTCTACCTACCCTAACCTTAAAGGGGACATCGGATGCCCATTTTCCACAAGTTGATATGATTCTTTAGGGTCTTAATGAAAAGTCTCTAATATACTTTGATTAAAAATTCTCAATGGTTTTGTAAAACAACACCCTTTTTACCTTGTCAAAATGAGCTCAGCAAAAATCATCTCATTCTAAGGGGTTGTTCCTTTAAATGCAAATGAGCTCTGCTCGCCCCGCCCCTCTCTTCTCTCTGTGGAAAGACGGTCTTGTTTACATTAGCCGCATTTAGCTGCTAAACTTCCTAACTACCACGTTATAAGGAAAGGCGATTGCAAAGATTCATAAAAAAACCCCTTATACTCACTTCTGCTGTAAGTGAAGCTGGATCATGAATGATTCGCACAAACATAGATGGATATATGTAGATCGGGAGGTGCATTCCCTTCACAAACAAACGTAATCTACTGCATCTTCAGCGGCTCAGATGTCGGGAGTAAATGACGACCACTATGTTCATTATTACATCCAGCAACACAACACCTCAATCACTCAATCGGAGATATTCTTGTGTAACTTACATCCCTGCTCCGGCATCCAAACATGGAGGTCTGACTGTTACAGCTGATCTGAGGTCAGACGCTCATGTCAATCAACTATTGTGGGCGTGTCCTCTGTCATGTGACGGCACAACGACAGGCATCTGAGAACGACTCGATTCGAAAAAGGGGATATTATTTTTACAGATTAATTAAAAACCACTGCATGGATTTTTATCATTATAGGGTAGATTTGTACATACACTGACAACACACATTAATGTTCAAACAACATGAAAAAGTGAACTTAGCATCCAATGACCTCTTTAACCTAAGCCCTAAGCCTACTAATACTGTAATGAGAGTTAGTTGACATGTAGTTGCAAAGTTGCTTATAGTTGACTATCAAAATAGTGGAGCATCAAAATAAAATGTAACCAAACATATAAACATTTGCACATTTTTTCTGTTGAAATGATTAACATAGCTCACAGGGAACACTCAAATAACACTCCACACCTAACCACTTAAAAGATGTAGTAACATATTGTGCAGATCTTAAATAAACAATGTCAAGATATATAGCCCATTATTAAGGTAAAATAAGATTTAATATGGTGTTCACTGTGTCATAAATAATCATAATCTTAAAAGTTCTAACCACAAATGCATAAGCATTATAATTGTATCATAAGTGTTGCAATGATTATTTATAAGGTGCTATAACATATTATTAGGTTTTTATAATGTATTATGCATTTATTATAATGCCTTAAGAATGTCCTTATAATGTATTATAAATATGGGCTTCATAGAAAGCGTTACCGATATTTTAATTGGAAACAACAAGAGAGTAATACTAAAGATCTTTGTACACTGAGTCCGAAAATCTCATTAGAAATTTTCATGTGTCAATCACGTTTACACACTGCCTCTGAAACTTTCGTCCGTCATAAAAATTCAGATCAGGTTCGACTGTTATGATTTAATACGAAAAACATGAAAAAAAAAACATGAAAAACCACATACGAAAATTTCAGACTTTTTTTGCAGTGCAGGTACATTCATTCACTGCACATATATTTATCATGCAGACACTGTAAAAGTGACAAAAACAGCATGTCCTCTTATGCATAGAATCATTTTATTATCATATATAGGACTATACAGATTTTCTTTTGGCCATATCCACATGCATATTTATTTGATCGGTACCATCTTTAAATGGTAGTTTTCTATAAAACATCAGGAATGCAGAGCGCATTAGTATGGCTGCTAAATGCCTCGCTCTCACGCTCTTTATGAAAATGTTTGTGTCGTTTCCTGAGCACAAACCTATCGAAAATGAAGCTGATTACTGTATGGATGCCAGATGGAAAGGTAGTTCGAGATATATGCCGTAACCACCACCACAGCTGTTAAATGCATTTGTTCATCTTAATTCTCTACTGTTAGCGAATCCACTGCTACCTACCCGAGTGTACTTACCTGTCTCTCCCTCAACAGTCCTCCGACGCTGTGCTCCTTCGTTCCTGGTCAACGGTCACCAAACCTGTCAATAAACCTGCCTGTTCATTCACTACCTGACTGCAGCAATGAGGCGAGTGATGGACGGCAAAGACAGTTGAAGGTGGTCATGGTGGTCAGCTGCTTCATCAGATTAAAGCTGCAGAATTGGCACAGCTTTGTTTAGATAGCAGCGAGATGGGGTGCCTGTGTTTGTTGGAACAATTACTATGAATAAAGCATTTTTTTTATGTGGTGTTTAGTGTTGGGTTCGAGTCCACCTAAGTCAAGTCCGAGTCGAGTCCGAGTCCAAGGAAACACTACTGTTTGTCAGTATCTTAACATTGTTTTAACCCAGGGGTGCCAAAACTCGGTCCTGGAGGGCCGGTGTCCTACAGAGTTCAGCTCCAGTCCCAATTAGACACACGTGAACCAGCTAATCAAGCTCTTACTAGGCATACTAGAAACCCCCCTGACAGGTGTGTTGAGGCAAGTTGGAGCTAAACCAAGGACCAGGACCGAGTTTGGGCACCCCTGTTTTTAACTAAAAAAACGCAGTGTCAATTGAAAAAAAAAGAAAAGCAAACCTCTAGTGGATCTTGCCATTTTGATTTTTGATTTCACAACATCTCATAATTAGTGTCCATGGTCTGCTTAACAAACTTAAAGTCATGTAACAGAAGTTATGGCTGATCTATGTAATGTGACATATTTTACAGTGAAACAGGTTTTAGTATGTGATAAATTATAGGGCGGGACTTGACTTTATTCACTGATATAGTAAATGTATTCAAGGGTGGGGGTAAAGGAGCAGGTATCTTGGTTAATGGGACCTTAAGAGCAGAAAATGCACCTCTTTTTTTCTGATTGTGGCTTTGTGTGTTTTGGGTTTGATGACTTTATGATTCTTGGATGAAAATGAGGCTGTGAGGGATAAACCTAGTCTTTACAATGACACACACTGTGTATAAAGCCCTACACATACTTAAGTCACAGCAAACTCACACCTGTTTTATTTTTGAATGCATTTATAATTACATTAATTACAATACATTACATTACATAAAGAAAAATTGATGATGTACCATTGGATTACTAGAAAATCATACACACCCAAAGTGGTTTTGGAATCATTAAAACTCTTGCTGCAAAGATGTTAGAAAAATTATTTTTCTTTGAAGCTAGAAACTGCCACCATGTTTAAATAATAATAATTTCAATACAGCAAAAACTAATCAACTAATGTAAGTAAAACATTCTCAAGCTTACTGAAGGCAAGTAGGCCTATTACAAACAGAAGGATAAATAAATCTATTAATCAAAAATACAAATTTTAAAAATAGAATCTTTTTAAAAAGATTTTTTACGTAAGTCTATATAAAGACTATTACAGAAATAGACTACAGACATTTCTTGAAGTAATAAATGTTAAAATAAAACACTGCAAAATCTTCACTGTATACATTAAATATGATTCTTATTACAGTTAATAAGTGATTCAGTCAAGAACAGTGAGTGATTTTCTCTTTTTCTTTTGTTGTTTGATTATTGTTTGGCGTGGTCGGCTGCTGCAGGTTTACGCTGCTGTCGCTTTAAAATCTGACGCACAGATCAAATATTTTGACGCATCAGTGTTTCTCCCAACTGTTCAAGTTCAACGTTACTTAAGACAAAACCGACTTCATTTACATGAATAGTCTCTAAGAGGAGCATGTGTGTAGCAGTAACAGACCCTATTAGAAGCGAAAGAGAACTCGGCATTCGCACACTGACTGAGAGGCGCGTTCTGTGAGCGCGCTTTGAGTGTGTGCGCGCGCATAAACCCGTCGGCTTTCAAGGAGCTACTGGACAAGACTTAAAAACACATGCAGATACTGAATATCACTTTCGTGATAATGCATCGAGTCAGTCACAGTTCCGTCAACTGTCTCTGGACTCGGATGGACTCGGCATATTTTCTAAGTCCGAAAGGCTCGAGTCCGAGTCAAGTCCGAGTAAAAATGCATCAGACTCCGTGACAAGTCCGAGTCGCCTAAAAATTGTACTCGAGACCGGACTCGAGTCCGAGTACCCCATCTTTAGTGGTGTTCACTTGTAATGTATTTCTTTATTGTGATGCTTACTTTTATTAAGTTATGTACTCTTTTTTTTTTTAAGTTTCCCATTGTCAGTAAATAACATATTTATGACATAAATTCACACATTAATTCACTGACTGAAAATTTATCAGTTCACATCGGCTACATTTGTCTCGTGTGTATTCATGCATAGTGTAACGGAAGCGAGTGTAAAAAGGCAAACACTGGAAATATGATTGTCAAAGTACAGACTGCTATCAAGTGTAACACCCAGATTCTTAACCCTAAAAGATGGCTTAATAGTAAATCAACAAAACAAAGTTATATTCACTTGTCTAATGTCACTTGTTTTATGTTTTTTAATGTTTTTTTAAACTAATACCCCTGTTTAGTCAGAACTAAGAAGGAAAATACTCACTATTCAGTCTTCGGTGTCAGTAATACATTCTGCTTACTTGGCAGTGTAAATGTGTAAATGACAGCGTCTTACATAAAGAGACTGATTACAATCAGAGGGATTTTCTTAAGAAATTATTTCACAAGGTTACAGGAAGTCTTCTTTGAAAATCCTGAAAAAACAGATAATGATTTCCAGCTGCATGAAATGTTGTACTAGCCAATACTAGTCAATCAATAACTTTTACCTAATAAATATCAGGTAGACTGAGCCTCATGTAAACATTTTCAACACGACGAGATCCAGTATCCAGGTAAGTCAGTTTTTCATTTCATTTGCTTTATATTTGTCTCTCATTCTCAGAGCCAAAATTAAAAAAAAAAAAAAATACAAAAGAAAAACAAAGTTCCAGCTTATCAATATATATTATAAATATTCTTAAAACAATAAATATAGAAACTTAAAAAAAATGTTTTTATATGGTGTGAAATCTATGAAAGCTACTTTTAAAAAGCGTATTTATCTGTATTTCAAGTTTGATTCCATAATTGATCAGATTTTCAGATCGTCTCTACATTATACAGGACATTTTTGTTCTGGTTGACTTGTAATAACAGTCCATTCTGTCCATCGCTCAACCAGAGCTCCTTGGCTAAAAATTATTTTTTTCTTTTCAGCTTAAAAGAAATACACAAAGGAATAAATAATTAAATGCCATCAATATTTAGTTAACAGCCTCAATATTTATGTTTGCTGTCTATAGATTGTAAGATCAGAAGTATTTGCACACACGACACATGAAACAGAATGGATGATGTAGAAATCGCTGTTGTTGGCATTGGATGCCATTTTCCTGGAGGTAATTCATATCAATTTACCGTGTTTTATTATTTGTTCATGTTATGATGTTGGCCTAAATTGTATTTACATGGTATGTCCTTGTCTATTTTAGGTGAGGGACTTGAAAACTTCTGGAGAGTTCTTATTAATGGGGAGAACTGTGCAGTTGAGATACCAAATGACAGGTTTAATCTCTCTCAATGGTACGATCCAGATGAGAGTAAAACAGGAAAGACATACACAGCAAAGGCAGCACTTATTGATGGGTAAGACTTCAATTTATTTGTCCTCATTAAAAGGACTTATGATATTCACTTATGTTTAAGTTCAAAACAGCCAAAATGTAATAATACATGGGTGTTTATCGATCTGTCTCGGACTTTGTGAAATGTGACAGTCAGGGGTGGGCCTAAAAAGTGGCTCTGGACTTACATTATAATTTGTCTTTCCTGGTGGGTATTCCAGAAAGCAGGTTATGTGACATACCTGGGTATGTTTAAGGGTAAGAGTAAGCAGATAAACTCATCTTTCGGTTCCAAAACCAGAGGTAACTTTTAGAATATGTAAGTAGCCATTGCAACTTATTACATGAATATAATCTGCTCAGGAGTAGGTTATTGTTTTAGGGTTAGTATACTTTAGAGCCATCTGCACATGCGTGACCTATTAACAAGACTTTAGTGGGCTTGACAGATGAACACAATATATTATATATTATTACAACATAGTTCTATAAAACACAGCATTATAGTTTATATATCCATTTATGTATGTATTATAAAGCACTATTATAAGCAATATATAAGGTAATATTTAAGCTGAATTGATACATATTAATTATAAAGCACAGTTATAACAATATCTATTCTAATATATTTATGATAACATGAATTCATGCCTAAATTCATGCATTAATGTGTCATGAATTATCAGGAACTAACACAAACTCAAAGTCTTTAATTTATGACTTCATGGATGAACAACACCTTAATTAAGACATTAACTAAGATGCATGATCATGACGTTTTTTTTCATTCACAAAAAAAAAAAAACAACAACAAACAAACAAAAAAAAAGACAGAGAAAAAGGTTTTTCCACTTTGGATAAATCTGTGCTTAAAATTTGTGCATAAAAATAGCATGGTTTTGTGCAGGTAAGAGTACTTGAATTATTAAAGGAATATACAAAAATCCACATTACCTCATGCATGCATACAGGTGTAATTATTAGTCCACTGAACAGCGAGTTGTGGATGAACCCAAGTGCAGTTTATTGAAACAGTGAAGAATCCAGAATACAAACAAATGAAGACTTGACTTGGCATGGCATGAACAGACTTGACTTTGGATCAGACTTGACTTCATTTGAACAGGAACACAAACTCACCAACAGCAGGTTACAACATCAATACACGACAAGGAACAAGGGCAACATGAGGGCTACTTATAGCAAACAATACAGGTCCCATGACATAAACCAACCAATGAGAACCAGACACATGACTGGAACAACCAATCAGATCATGACACATTGAACAAGGGGACCAATAGGTGTGTTCGACTTAACGCAGCGCTGCGCAGCTCGATCAAATTCTGACTTGCATGCCGTTTAGAAATTTTGTCCGACTTGAGATGTGACTGTCACGTGTGGCATCAAAGTACCGCGATAGTGATTCGAGAGCAGCGACTGACTCAGCCGGCGCAGTTTCTTCAGAGCGGCTGCAGGATCTGATGACCACATGGCTGTTTCACGATTGGTCAGATTCACCGCATGACAACAATCACGTGTGTTTTGGGTTTATTCTAACATCCTCAAGTCCGATAACGCTGACAAATCTGTGTTTTTAGAACAGTAAAAGCTTTTTTACTGTAGGCACAACGTTATGAGTCAGATTTATCATAAAACACTGATAAAAGCATATATAACCCCACTTTATTAGTATTTAAACAGTATATGTTTATGTTGATCATTATTCTTGTTCAGATGGCGCTGTATTAATCAGTATATGAAACGTGTTTCTGTTGCTCATGAAAACGCTTTTGAAAAGTCGGTGTACTTGACAAATATTGCATTTAATTCACTTCATCTGTGATAGAGTAAGCAAACACTGCGAGAGCTTCACTAACGAGAGCAGAAAGTGTCCGTTTTCAACTCTGACCCCGACTGCTCTCGGCTAATCTCGCTGATCGTCGTCTGTAGCCGTGCTTCAAGTCGAACACACCTAATAGCAGGATAACATGAAGGCAAGGGAATCACATGACACATTCTGTAATGCATTATCATATGTCCTATTATATAATCAGCATCAAACGATATATATATAATATAATTTTTATTCTCAGTGATTAAAGATTAAAAATGAAATGAAAAGTTTAAAAAATGATTGCACAACCACTAATTAGGTATTCATTAAGTATGCAAACGGCCTTTGAACAGAAGAAAAAGAAAGAAGCAGTATGGCTTTATGGCTTGTCGATTCATCACTCTTGTGTGTTAACCAGGAACATACCTCGAGTTGAATGAACATGTTTTTGGAATTTTTACATGTCTTTTACACACAGGAACAATTTAATGTCACTAAAGTTCAATACATTAGTCCATATAACACAATGCCCTAATGTGGTCTAGAAGTCTTTGAATGTAGTGCAGAATGTGGACTGTTTTCATGGTGCCTTTCTGGTGATTATTAGGGCTGTGAATCTTTGGGTAGGCAGCAATATAACAATGTATTCCATTGTTAGAGGTTAGTTCTTATTGATGTTATACTGTAGCATGACACAGAGTATATGTGCAAATGAATGTAAGCCAAGATTTAAAAGAGGCTTTAAAAGTGTAAACTATTGTCTAGCACAGGATTAATTTATAGGCTAACATTTTGTCACACTGTTGCATGCTGTGAGTGTCTTTATCTTACTAATGATGCTCACATACATTTGGTTGAACTACATTAAAGGTAGAGTAAGCGATTTCTGGTAGCCAATGCTGATATTTGAAATCACCAAAACAAACACGCCCCTACCCCAAAAGGGTCACGCCCCTATTTTGACAGCTCCACTCCACATTATGGCATAACGATTATGGCGGAATCCGCTGTGCAAACACCGATTGCAGACGAACAAACAAGTGAACATATTCATTAGTCGCCTAACATTAAAAAAGGAGAAATGGCCAGGAATGAAACCAGACTGGTCATGATGAACAATTTTCCAGATACAATTTTTCAGTCTATTAGCAAAGATCTTAGTGAAGATTTTAAGATCGGAATTCAAAAGAGATATGCATCGATATGACGATGAATTTGTTTCTTCTTTACCTTTTTTAAAATTAGGGAAATATTTGCCTCATACAGGGACTGGGGAAGCTGATGTTTACCAGATGAGTAATTAAACATTCGCAAAGGAGAAAGCTCTGCGCACATTTTCTATAGAATTCAAATACGAACCCATCTGGGCCGGGTGCCTTTCCACTAGGGAAAGATTTAGCAGCATCTAGTATTTCAGCTATTGTTACGTCAGCATTCAAGGCCGTCTGCTCTGCACACCCCAACTTTGGAAGGTGTAATGAGTGAAAAAAATCAGCTATTGCTGAGGGGTCAGAGCAGCCCTTCGATTTGTATAATTCTTTGTAAAATTATTTAAATGTATTATTGATTTCAGTAGGATTTGTTAAAGGTACACCCTCCTTGCTTTTAATTTTATGGATTGCCCTACTGGCTTGAAGCCCCCTAAGCTGGCGAGAGAGCAATTTGTCTGGTTTATTGCGAAGTTCAAATTGTTTTAGCTTAACTTTTAACAACATATTATTAACTTGGTTTGAAAGAATTGAGTTATATTCCAATTGAATCCACAATATAATCCACAAACTCAGTAGGGCGGCCAGCCTCCACGTTCTCAGGTAACCCAAGAATCTTGATATTCTCTCATCAGGAACGACCCTCAAGATCATCCAATTTAGCACGCAGGGCCTTATTAACTGCAGGAATTTCCTGACAAGAGGCCTCAAGATCAGAATCCTCTGCCAAGGTCTTTTATGCAAATCTGTTATGCAGGTCTTTTTATGCAAATTAACTTCTGTCCCCAAAAGGTATAAACTACCCCGGTCTGGGGTCTTGATTAATGCAAATTCCCACTGAAAGTTCATGCTTTTCTTTGGATGTTTTGTCATGGTCTGAGTATTTAAAGAAATGTTGCAATAGGTTCTGTAAGCAGATCAGCCCATAATTATGTGTTTTCCTGAGGTCAGGTGTACATCTTTTACTCTTTATATGTAAGCATTTCATATTTTGTGTTGATCATTTTGAATTGAGTAACTGGCATGACACATTTACCTGACAATAGTAAATAATTGCTATTGAGTTTATTTTGATTGACTCTGATTGAATTTTTAAAATTTTAAATCCAATGCTTTAAATCCATAACACCACAAATCTACACTCAGGTTAGTAATGGACTAAAATTCTGATTAGGTGGAGCACTGGGGCACACTAAATGAAGTTTTTAGAGTTCCACCTAACACACTGACATTAGTCATGTGGTTTTTCTATTTAGAGCAACAGAGTATTGTTAGATCTAAATAGGTTGAGCCTTAACATCTGATTATTGTAATATTCTTCCAGCTATATATACATGCGAAACCATGGCATGATTATACTCTATAAAGTTACCATTAGAGAAAGATAATGACCATGACCTCTGGTTTAATTAAGTGTGTATAGATGTATGAGGACTAAACAGTATACTTTTAAAAATAAACAAGCATGGTGTGGTTATACAAACAGCATTAGTCAGTTGTCTTTGTTGAGTGACCAAGACTGACAAGTTTTTTTGAAAGTAATTTCAATAGAGAGTTATGTAAAAAAATATGTAGTTAAACTGTTATACAAATAATCAATAATCAATTAATCTAAAATTCAAGGTTGTTTTAAAATGGAGTCACATAAAAGTATATTGGAATTAAACTACTCTACCACACTGAAAAGATGGAACGTACAGGAAACCTTCACCCACTCTAGTGGAAACCGTCATTGGGCCAGTTTGGTCATTTGATGATGACAAAAGATCATCATGAAAGTAGCTTGATTCACCGATTTTTTTAAGTCAAATAGTATCGAAAGAGATGAGTTTTCAGCAGTCGCTTGAAAGCTGTCAGGGAGTCAGCATTCCAGATAGCGGTGGGAAGATCGTTCCACCAGCCAGGAACGGTGTAAGAGAATGTTCTGGAAAGTGATTTTGTGCCTCTTTGTGATGGTACAATGAGGCGTCGCTCACTGGCGGATCTCAGACTTCTGGAGGGAGTGTAGATTGGTAGCAGTGAGTGGAGGTAGGCGGGCGCTGGGCCTGTGGCTGTTCTATATGCAAGCATCAGTGTCTTTGGTTTGATTGTGCATGACGGAAGACCAGCTAAAAGAGCATTAGATTGGATAATCTGGTTGAAATGAAAGATAGAGCTGTGTGTCATCAGCATAGCAATGGTAACCATGTGCCTGTATGATGGGCCCCAGTGATGTAGTGTATATGGAGAAGAGGAGGGGTCCAAGAACTGATCCCCGAGGAACCCCAGTGACCAGACGATACCTCCCCTCCCCAGGCCACCCTGAAAGACCTACCTGTGAGATAGGATTTAAACCAGAGAAGTGGAATCCCTGTGATACCTAGTGATGAGAGGGTGGACAGGAGGATCTGATGATTTACTGTGTCAAAAGCAGCAGAAAGATCCAGCAAAATGAGTACTGATGATCTGGAATCAGCTTTTGCAATCCGCAAGGCTTCAGTGACTGACAGTAGTGCAGTTTCAGTTGAGTGGCCACTCCTGAACCCTGACTGGTTAGCATCCAATGAACTGTTCTGTGAGAGAAACAGCGATACCTGGTTAAAAACGACTCGTTCAAGTGTTTTTGCTAGGAATGGAAGGAGAGAGATCGGTTATCTATAAGTGAACTGTTCAGTGTAGGTTTTTTGAGCAGTAGGGTTACCCGAGCCTGCTTGAATGCAGTGGGGAAAGTGCGTGTGAGGAGAGATGTGTTGATGATGTGTGTAAGTGCTGGTAAGAGTGTAGGAGAGATTGCCTGGAGAAGGTGAGAGGGGATAGGATCTAGTGGGCATGTTGTAGGATGGCTGGAGAGGAGAAGTTTGGATACTTCTGCCTCAGAGAAGGGACAGAAGAAGAAGAGTGGGGTGTTAGCTGTGGATGGACATTTTAGTTCCTATATGTCTGAAACTGAGAACTGGCTGCTGATAGTTGTAGTTTTATCTGTAAAGAATGTGGCGAAATCATCAGCTGTTATAGAAGTGGTGGGGGGGAGAGAACTGAATGTTTTGAAGAGGTTACGTGCATCTGGGGCATTGTTGATCTTGTTGTGGAAGTATAAAGATTTGGCAGTATGGACTTCAGCAGAGAAGGATGAAAGCAAAGACTGATACACACTCAAGTCAGATGGATCTTTAGATTTGCACTATTTTCTCTCTGCTGCCCTGAGTTTGAACCGATGCTCACAAAGAACATCGGATAACCGGGGGTTAGAAGAGGTGGCCCGTGCTGCCCTGGAAGAGAGAGGACATATATCGTCTAGGCAAGAAGTTAAAGTAGAGCATAAGGCGTCAGTAGCTGCATTAACATCCAGAGATGAGAAAAGGGTTGTAGAGGGAAGAGAGGAGGACACAACAGAGGAAGGATGGGAGGGTGAAAGGGAGCGTAGGTTTCGTCTAAAAGTAACAGGTAGAGGGGTTGGAGGGGTTTAACTGAACTGTTGTCTGATTTGTGTGTGCTTGTAGTGACAAGGCGTTTGGAGTCAAATGAAGCTAGGAGTGAATGAAAGCCTGCAGCATAAGGCTTGCCAGATGAATGTTAAAGTTGCCAAAGTCTAGAAGTGGACTGCCATCCTCCAGTGTCAGCATTCTTCTCCCTGTAATTTGTCTCCATGCCTCTAGAGGTCCCCTGTCTTCTCATCTGCTGTTGTTCTTCCTTGTGTGACCTTGTTATCATTATTCAGGGCACCTGGGACTCATTTCCCCCAGTGTATTTAAGCAGTGCATTTTTCTCTGGTTCTTCACTCGGTTTTTGAGTCTCTACACTGTGTTGTTCTTTCTGCCTCGCTAACGCCTTCCGAGCTACCTTAAGTAAGGAATTCAAGGTTATTTTCCTTAGCTATTGTTGTACCTTTGTTTTGTTTTTTCCCATTGTGGAGTTTTTTTTTTTGTTTCTCTTGTTATTTTTTTTTCCTTTGTGATTGTTAATTCCTCATCCTGAGAAGAACCTTTGTTGGATTTTTGCTTGCAAAGATTTTTTTTTCAATAAAGATACATTTCCTGGAACTCTGCTCAAGTGTTTCGTTTGGGTCCAACTTCAACACTCCCAGCGGCTCAGGGGTAGAACTCCCAACTATCACACCAGAGACCTGAGTTCTAGCCCGGATCCTGACAGAAAAACCGAGTCACCATGGACCCAGAAACACTCACCTCCAAGGATCTATTGACTGTGATCTCCCGACATGAGTCATCCTTCCAGCGCCATGAAGCCGTTCTTAGCCGTCAGGAGGAGCTGATGGCCAAACACTCCCAACTACTGGCTGATGTGATGAGCTCCATCCGCCAGCTCTTTGATCGGCTTCCGGGCACATCATCTCCCTCTCCTTCACCTTCACTTCCGAGCAGTAACAGGCTTACTCCAGTTGCAGAGCCTCGTCTACCACCTCCCAAGCCCTTCACGGGGGATCCTAGGTCCTGCCAGGGTTTTCTCACCCAATGCTCCCTGACTTTTGAGCTCCAGCCCTCAAGTTTCCCAACGGACCGCTCCAAGATTGCTTATATAATTACCCTCCTCTCCGACAAGGCGCTCTCTTGGGCCTCTGCTGTGTGGGAGTCAAAGGATGCCTGCTGTGATTCCTACGCAGCTTTCGAAGAGGAATTCAAGCGAGTGTTTGATCACCCTGTCAGTGGTCGAGAGGCTTCAAAGCGCCTGCTAACTCTCAATCAGGGCTCCCGCAGCACTGCAGATTTCGCTATTGAGTTCCGAACAATCGCTGCTGGGAGCGGATGGAATGATGAAGCACTGATGGTCTGTTTTCAGGGTGGACTGTCCGAGCCTCTTCAGGATGAGCTGGCTACCCGAGAACCCGCTACTGATCTTGAGTCCCTCATTGCTATGGCCATCCGCCTGGACAATCGCCTGAGAGAGCGAAGGGTGGCCCGCCGTAAGACCTCTCAGTCTCAAGTTCCTGGGAGCAGGCCTGTGTCTCCAGTTCGTTCCCCTGCGTCAAGGGCTTCCTTGTACCCTGAACAGCTCCATGATTCCCCGGAGGACATGCAGCTGGGCCGTTCCAGGCTCTCTTCTAGTGAAAGGGAGCGTCGCATGAGGGAGCGACGTTGCCTCTACTGTGGTGCCTCCGGCCACTTTCGCTCCACCTGTCCTGAGCTCTCGGGAAATGGTGGTCCCCGCCCAGCTACAGGAGGGCTGTGATGGGGAAAATTAGAGCTCCTCCTACGAATGCCGTCCTAGCTGTTCCAGCTACACTGTCCTGGGAGGGCCACCAGCATCCTGTCCAGGCCATGATCGATTCTGGCGCTGCTGGGGACTTTTTGGATTTATCACTGGCTAAGGAACTTGGGATTCCCACCCAACTTCTCCCTCATCCCCAGGCAGTTACGGCATTGGATGGCAGACCCCTGGAACCGGGCAAAGTAACAGAGGCGACTCAGTCCCTGCGTCTCACCATCCACCAACATCAGCAGGAGGAGACCTTCTATCTCATTGACTCCCCCGAGTACCCGATTATCCTGGGCCACCCCTGGCTGCGCAGACATAATCCCCAGATCGACTGGTCTGCTGGCACTATTCTGAGCTGGAGTCCCTCTTGTCATCTCACCTGTCTTCTTCAGAGTCTCTCGGCCCCTAGTTCCGAATCTCAAGAGTCTGTTAATCTGTCTCAAGTACCCAGTTCTTATCATCAGTTTAAGGCAGTGTTCAGCAAGTCCCGAGCCACCTCCTTACCACCTCATCGCCCCTACGACTGTGCCATTAACCTAGTTCCGGGCTCCTGTCCTCCCAGGGGTCGGATCTTCTCCTTGTCTCCTCCGGAACGCACAGCTATGGATGCTTATATCAAGGAGTCTTTGGCAGCTGGCATCATCCGGGCCTCCACTTCCCCGGCTGGGGCGGGCTTCTTCTTTGTAGGGAAGAAAGATGGGGGTCTCAGGCCGTGTATCGATTACCGGGGCCTCAACAAGATCACGGTTCGGAATCGATATCCCCTTCCTCTCATGGCTACCGCTTTTGAGTTACTTCAAGGGGCTTCTATTTTTACCAAGCTGGATCTACGCAACGCTTACCATCTGGTGCGGATCCGGCAGGGGGACGAATGGAAGACGGCCTTCAATACCCCCACAGGCCACTATGAGTATCTAGTGATGCCGTTCGGGCTTACCAATGCCCCTGCAGTGTTCCAAGCACTAATAAATGATGTTCTCCGGGACATGCTCAATAAATTCGTCTTTGTTTATTTAGACGATATTCTCATTTTCTCGAGGTCATTGGAGGAGCACGAGGGGCACGTCAGCAGGGTCCTCCAGAAACTTCTCGACAACCAACTCTATGTAAAGCCAGAGAAGTGTGAGTTTCATGTTACCCAGGTTCAGTTTCTTGGATTCATTGTCACTCCTGACCATGTGGAGATGGACCCAAAGAAGGTTGAAGCCGTCCTCAACTGGCCTATTCCCACCACGGTTAAGGAGGTTCAACGCTTCATTGGCTTTGCTAACTTTTATAGGAGGTTCATAAAAAACTTCAGCTCTGTGGTGGCCCCCTTGACTGCACTAACTAAGGGAGGAAAAACAAGGATTCAATGGGGTCCGGAAGCAGCAGAAGCCTTTCAGGATCTCAAACGCCGCTTCACGTCAGCCCCCATTCTCACAATCCCTGACCCTGAAAGACCTTTCGTGGTGGAGGTGGACGCCTCGGAGGTGGGCATAGGAGCCATCCTTTCACAAAGAGATGGTGATGGAAAGTTACACCCTTGTGCTTTTATGTCTCATCGCCTGTCAGAGGCCGAGCGCAACTACCACGTGGGAGATCGTGAGCTGCTCGCAGTTAAACTGGCCTTGGAGGAATGGCGCCATTGGCTTGAGGGGGCTGAGCATCCTTTCCAGGTTCTCACAGACCATAAAAATCTAGAGTATCTCCAGCAGGCTAAGAGGTTGAACCCTAGGCAGGCTCGATGGTCCTTGTTTTTTAATCGATTTCAGTTTCTCCTGTCTTACAGACCTGGTACCAAGAATGTCAAGCCTGACGCCCTGTCCCGAGCCTATTCTCCCGAGACACAGGAGAAACCGTTAGCCTCTATTATTCCAACATCTAGGATCATCGCACCTCTGCAGTGGGAACTGGAAAGGGTAGTGCGAGAGGCTCAAGTTCATGAACCTGACCCAGGAGGTGGTCCCATGGGACGCCTGTATGTTCCTCAATCTGCCCGGGCTCGGGTCTTGCAGTGGGGTCACGAGTCTACCTTAACATGCCATCCGGGTACTGCTCGTACTCTTGAGTTCCTCCAGCGGCGGTTTTGGTGGCCGTCCATCAAGGAGGATGTTAAGGTTTATGTGGAGGCCTGTCCCGTGTGCAGCCAGGGAAAGTCCACTCGTCAGCAACCCCAGGGACTTCTCCATCCTCTACCTGTTCCCCATAGGCCATGGTCGCACCTTTCACGTGACTTTGTCACGGGACTCCCGCCTTCCCGGGGCAACACTGTCATTTTTGTGATTGTGGACCGGTTCTCAAAGGCCGCCCGGTTCATTCCCCTGCCCAAGCTGCCTACGGCCAAAGAAACTGCGGAGCTCCTCATGAACCATGTTTTCAGAGTGTTTGGAATGCCGCTGGATGTTGTATCCGACCGGGGACCCCAGTTCTCGTCCCGGTTCTGGGGAGCCTTCTGTAAGCTTATTGGAGCCTCTGCCAGCCTGTCCTCTGGGTTCCATCCTGAGTCTAATGGCCAAACGGAACGGATTAACCAGGATCTGGAGACCACCTTGCGATGTATGGTGGCCAATAACCCCACCTCCTGGGCTACCTTCATTATGTGGGCTGAATATGCCCACAACACCCTACGGTCCTCTGCCACTGGACTATCCCCCTTCGAATGTCAGTTCGGATATAACCCCCCGTTGTTCCCTGAGGAAGAGGCACAGGTTGGCGTCCCCTCCGCTCGGCACTTTGTCCGACGCTGTCGGCTGACCTGGAGGAAGGCTAGGTGTGCTCTGCTTCGGACCTCCCAGAGATACCAACGTCAGGCTAATCGTCACCGTCAGATGGCTCCAAATTTCCGAGCCGGTCAAAGAGTCTGGTTAGCCACTAAGAACCTGCCCCTCCGTGTCGAATCCAGGAAGCTGTCCCAGAGATACATTGGGCCATTTCGCATTGCAAGGAAAGTTAACCCTGTTTCTTATCGTTTGTTTCTCCCTCGTTCACTCAGAATTAATCCCACATTTCATGTCTCGTTGCTAAAACCTGTCTTGTCTTCTCCCTTTGCCCCTTCACGCAGACCCCCTCCACCTCCCAGGGTCATCGATGGTCAGCCAGCCTACACGGTCCGCCGGATACTGGATTCCAGGAGGGTCCAGAACTCCGTGCAGTATTTGGTGGACTGGGAGGGCTATGGTCCAGAGGAGCGCTCCTGGGTTCCGGCCAAGGACATCCTGGACCCTAGTTTGATTCGGGAGTTTCGCACCCAGAGGCCAGGGTGTTCTGGAAGGAACGTCAGGAGTCGTTCCTAGGGGAGGGGGTCCTGTCAGCATTCTTCTCCCTGTAATTTGTCTCCATGCCTCTAGAGGTCCCCTGTCTTCTCATCTGCTGTTGTTCTTCCTTGTGTGACCTTGTTATCATTATTCAGGGCACCTGGGACTCATTTCCCCCAGTGTATTTAAGCAGTGCATTTTTCTCTGGTTCTTCACTCGGTTTTTGAGTCTCTACACTGTGTTGTTCTTTCTGCCTCGCTAACGCCTTCCGAGCTACCTTAAGTAAGGAATTCAAGGTTATTTTCCTTAGCTATTGTTGTACCTTTGTTTTGTTTTTTCCCATTGTGGAGTTTTTTTTTTTGTTTCTCTTGTTATTTTTTTTTCCTTTGTGATTGTTAATTCCTCATCCTGAGAAGAACCTTTGTTGGATTTTTGCTTGCAAAGATTTTTTTTTCAATAAAGATACATTTCCTGGAACTCTGCTCAAGTGTTTCGTTTGGGTCCAACTTCAACACTCCCAGCGGCTCAGGGGTAGAACTCCCAACTATCACACCAGAGACCTGAGTTCTAGCCCGGATCCTGACACCAGGAATGAGGACAGCAGCCCATCCAGCTCATCTCCAGTCGCCCTCCAGTTGACCAGGAGGGTGGTAAACATGGAGTTTAATAGGAGCAGTTACAGTAATCGCATGAGATTTGAACGAGCTATAATTACAGAGTAGAGAGTGGGTTGAGTATTTCCAGTTGTTAGAAATGAGAATTTCAGTACCCCCACCCCTCCCAGTGTGACGAGGGGTGTGTGCTGAGTCTTCAGGACGAGTCCAGGTCTCAGTCAAGCCCACGATACTGAGTCTAGATTGTAAGGAGAAAGCCGAAACTACAATTTAAAATGAAACATCAACAACAGAAATAGGTAGAGAATGAATAAATTCTACCGAATTAATTCTTTGATCTACGGTATAACTGAAACACAAACAGACATCAGCACAAGAAAAACAACAACAGTGACAATCAATAAAAAGCTTCCTGTATGAAGGAATGACCTTGACATATAAACTTGTGTACGTGTTACATATCACGTTTCTTTTTAAATTGGTTTGTTTGTAGTTAAAAAGCAAGACAATTTTCCAGATTAATTTTACTAAATTATTTAATAAAGAAATACACTGGTTGCTGGTTACATGTTTGCACATTGAATTCCCCACTGCTCAGTTTTCATATGGTCCTGATCTATAGAGAGAAAATGTAACAGTGAAGCAGTGTTGTAGTTAGTGAAATAAAGTAGATTCACCCGACATGTGATGGCATTATCATTAGTGATGACACCTACGATTAAAAAGTAGAATCACTGAGAATAAGAGAAACAGCAAGATCAGAAAAAAGTGAAGAGGTGAGCAGAAACACATCAACAACTTACAGCAACACAGCCTTAGATGAAATCAATATCTCGCCAGAGGATGATTAAACAACTGCAAAAAACAGAATTACCATATTCACAGGTAAAACCAGTTTGGCTTTATTTCTTTCATATGGTACATGTACAAATGTTGCTGAAGTCTGTTACCATTATGGCAATTGGTGTTCCTTTTATTTGGGCACATAGCCATTGACTTTGGTGAATTAACTCTGTTGAAAGTGCACTCTATCACTATTTTCAGTAATAACTGACACTGACATACCTTCTGAATTCAGTGACTGACAGCTAGATGTGGACATATGTGACTTCTCAGTATGAATGTCTTTAAAAACAACAGCTTTCAGTTTTGAACTTTCATTATCAAGTTATTATTAACTGTCTCATTGAAAGAGTTCAATGAGGTCTAATGGTTAGGGAGTTGGGCTTATAACCGAAAGGTTGTGGGTTCAAGTCTCAGATCTGGCAGGGATTGAAGGTGGGATACCTGAACCCCCAACTGCTCCCTGAGCACCACAGCGATAGCAATATGGCTGCCCACTGCTCCGGGTGTGTGTTCACGGTGTGTTAGTGTTCACTAATGTGTGTGTGCACTTGGGTTAAATGCAGAGCACAAATTAAATGCAGAGTATCATTCTTTCATTTCATAACACGTTACTGAACAAACTGCTTAAAATTACAATAATAAGCACAATTCAATAAATCATGTTTTAACCTTATATTGTTTTTCTTTTGCATCAAAGGCAAAAACTATGTTTGTCCCCAAACCACTGCTTGCATAAAGACAGCTAGCCTACTGACACTCAACTCTGCCGCTAAACGAACATCAGCAGCTCTCTTTTGCTTCAGAACAGCATGAATATGCTGGATATGCT
>NC_066872.1:12600995-12628495 GCF_022985175.1 Labeo rohita
TGAGTTCTGAGCATCATTTGAGTCCACATCCAATGTCCAATGTGAAGATTCCCACTTAAATCGATTAGAATGTTAGAGGATAATGTTGTTATTAATAAACATTTGTAGAATGTTTTAGAGAATGTTATTCTACCTTTTAGGGGCCGTTCAAATATCGCGCCTAAAAACGCGTGGAAAACTCTAGGCGCGCCGATCTTTCCTTCTTTCCAAAACGCTCTGTAGCTTGCGCTCCCGTGGCATCTACCCTTTAAAGTTGTGATATAAAACAGTGTCATATATACAGGGGTTGGACAATGAAACTGAAACACTGGCCAATATAGTGTTGGAGGTTTCATGGCTATATTTCTGCAGCCTGGTGGCCAGTCTTTACTGATCGCACATTCCACCAATAAGAGCAGAGTGTGAAGGTTGACTATGTGCACCCAATAGCTCAAACATTGTACCCTGAAGGTGGTGCCGTGTATTAGGATGATAATGCACCAATACACACAGCAAGACTGGTGACAAGAGTGATTTGATGAACATGAAAGTAAAGTTAAACATCTCCCATGGCCTGCACAGTCACCAGATCTGAATATTATTGAGCCACTTTGGGGTGTTTTGGAGGAGCGAGTCAGGAAATGTTTTCATACACCAACATCACATAGTGACCTGGCCACTGTTCTGCAAAAGGAATGGCTCAAAATCCTTCTGGCTACTGTGCAGGACTTGTATTTGTCATTCCCAAGATGAAATAATGCTGTATTGGCTGCAAAAGGAGGCCAAACGGCATACTAATTGTGGTCTAAACCCAGGTGTTTCAGTTTCACTGTCCAACCCCTGTATATATATATATATATATATATATATATATATATATATATATATATATTAAGATTGATTTTCAAATTCAAGTCAATGCAACGGCAAAACAACACTTTTGCCAGCTTTGACTAAATTGTTGAATTTCTACGGCATGTGTTGTGTTATAGTTCTGTGACTAAAACAAATATAAAAATGTTCTTATAAAAACAGAAAAAAGACACACACCATGAAGGTGATACAGAAGTGTGTTTATTTTAAATGAATTTATTTATTGGTTTATTTCAATAACAACTTTTTGGTGTCTCTTATTTAAATGCAAGTGAGTGTTATAAGCGTTTGTCTTTATATCTTTATCACATTGGTGCACAAATTGCTCTTGTTTTGTTAAGTAAAAAATTTTTTTAAAAACATTCCGATGGGAAACATTAATCGTTTTAGTCTTTCACATGTACTTTGTAGACGGTCCCTATCTGACCTAAACGCGAGCTCACCGCTGCTAAAGCATTTATGCGTTGCAACATATCGATGAGGATTAAAACAAATAAACTGTGATGTGTGTTCAGTTCTACATTCTAATACTTTTCAGATGAGACATTTTGTATGCAATTGTACTCATTCACTAAGAATGTATTGAAGTTTTTCGCAGCGGAATATCTGTCTAACATCCAATGTCAAACATCGAACCAACTTTATATCGGTCTCTGGGACGGGCATAAAAAAACTGGACGCAGCCGAGGTTAGTGCTGGTGTGTGTGTGTGTGTGTGTGTGTGTGTGTGTGTCCGCTCAGAAAAGCGCACATGACGAGTTTAATGTGACACGGTTTTAAACGCGTGCAGATGTTTGATTTGTTGTTGAAGTGATCACGGAAATGCAAAACCCCGCTCAGCTTAAACATTGCGCCGCTTTTACAGACCAGTGCTCATTATGAAAATGAAGCTTGTGGAATATTAGTGGCTTTGCAGTATTTTGAACATTTTTGACTAGTCGTTTTGGAGTTACTGGAGTTATTGCTGCTATCGCTGAATGTGTGAGGACTATCAAAAACAAAACAAAACAAAAATGTAAATGTAGCTAGTTAACAACAAGAGCTTAATGAGTTTTTCCGTATTGTTTTGGTTTAGCCAGGATGTTCTTAGTTTAAAAACATCCTAACATCCGACAAAAATCCTATATTTTATGCTAAGTAAATATTGCTTCATAAAACCAGTCTTGATCTGACGTTTACATGGATTCTGGCCCTTCAGGATCAGTCAATATTGAGACATTGTGTATTACAATTGTTTTTAAATAAAACTAAAATGCAGTAATTTCTTTGTTTCAAAGTAATTTTAACTGTTTGAAATAAAACTGATGACTTTTTCTGCTTGTCCTGCAGGAGTGAATGGGTGAAGGGTGATGGCGTCTGTTTCAGAGCAGATTTTGGATGCTCTGGATGATCTAGACACAGAAAAACTGAAGAGATTTAAATGGCACTTAAAGAATCATAAAGGCTTTTCAGCTGCTGATCTGGAGAAGGCAGACGCTCCTGACACAGTGGATCTGATGATGAAGCGTTTCGGACCAGAAGAAGCTGTGAAGATCACGGTGGACATCCTGAGGAAGATGAACCACAACCATCTGGCTGAAGAGTTGGAGAACAAACACAAGCAAGGTAACAGGTTAAAATGAAAATTAAATTATTAACTGTGCCTTAAAAATAAATGTATATATTTATAAAAATCATATATCAGATATGATATTTTTCTGTAATTGGTGTTTGACAGAGTGAATGTTTCCAGAATAAATGTACTGTTGTCTTAGAGCTGATTCCTCTTTGTTTTGCTGATGTGTTTGTGTGGTTTAATGTCTCTGTATTTTCATTCTGATCAGTTTCTCTCACACAGATCAGGTTGAGGGCAGTATTGAGGATCCTGCACTTGCTGGAGCTGAATTAAAATCAACTGGGGGTAAATATTGATTACTGTCTGTACCGAGAAACCACAAATTTGGGTTTATTCTTATTTTAATCTTATGGACTGTGGAAATATAAAAGCAAGCAGCAATTGCAGAACAAAACACTGATATAGGATATTATATATGACATAACAAGTTTAAAAAACATAATTAATATGCCATATAATACAATTGTTTGCAGAAATACATTTAATGGTACAATTTAGTGTTAGAATCATTTTGTATGATGAAGAGAGCAAATAAGTGATTATTCACTCTCAGATCAATTCAGATCTTTGATCAGCTCATGTACACACAACCCAGATTGTAGGAAGGTGACACACTAGTAACATTAAATCTCATGGTTATTGTGTTATGATGTTTTGGGTCTGTATACAGCAGACATTTTTCTAAATATATGCTTTTCTGCAAAGATCTCAGACAGAGGTAAAGTCCTGGAGATTGATCTGCTCTCAGAAACGAGTCCATCATCATCTCATATCATGGAGAACATCATATTAGAAATGTGTTAGGAATGGATGCAGGATCATGAGAATCACACTGTTCATGTCTGTTGATTTCCACAGTCACATTCACCAACATTGTTCCCAGGACCAGGAACGACTTCCTACAATGTAAGTCAGTAAGAAAACAAGCAGAAAAACTCACTGAGTGTGTTCATGTTCTTCCTGTAGAAGGTGAAAGAAGAGTTTTATAATTGATGATGTAAATGATGATTTGTTCAGGATAGTTAGTAAACCCCATATGCAATATGACAAACTGATCTATAGCAAGAGAGATATTTCCCAATAAGGCAATATATTATTAGCACATACATTCATCTCTTGATATATGCAGATGTAAGTTTATAACACAGTGTTGCTCTACAGGCTGTTGAATGCTTGAATCTTACATAATTATAAGGGCAGTATATGTCAAATTATAAACTTGTTCCAATTTCTTGTAGCTTTCATATACTGTTAAGGGATACAGTCAAGGGCATAAATGTTATCTAACAAAGAGGGTGTCAGTTCACACACAGGCTTATCGCCGTGTCAGTGGGGTGATGAGCTACAGTATAAAAGAAGCTAAGCTTGGTAACTTTATATTCACTCAAAGAAAAATACATCGGATGTCATCATTTTTTGTCATGACTAATTTATTAATGACCCAGCATCATCTGTATTAAAGAGAAAGAATCACTTCACCCCATGTTTAAAGTGAAAGTGAAAGTCGCTGCCTGAGTTACTGACACATAACTACTGAAGAGCTTTGCTGTCTCCCACCAGATCCTGTGTGTGTCAGTGAAGGGGGAAAGCAGGCAGTGGACTGAACCACTGTGAGGCAAGGGAGGGGGGACTCAAAACGTTTCCGAACTTAAAACACCACACCGTTTTACTAATTACACAGTTCTTTTAAGTATATGTACATTATATTATTCAGAATACAGGGAGTCACTTGTAGTGATATTTTTAGGGGGGTATTTTGGCCTTGTATGTTAACACTTATATGACAATACATTTCATATATGTAAAGAAGATAATGTATATAATATATACGCTATATAATTAATATATATATTTCCATATGGGTCTGTACTGACACACTGCCGATCCATTGAACAGAGACAGTAAAGGGTTCAGCGATGTCAAACAGATTCATAATTCCTGATTCTGATGCGTTTTGTTTCCACCAGATTCCCATCAGCTCACTCTGGATCCGAACACGGCACATAAAGGTCTCCATCTGTCTGATGGGAACAGAGGATTTACTGTCCCTGACACACTGCAGTCGTATCCTGATCATCCAGACAGATTTGATCTGTGTATCAGGTGTTGTGTAGAGAGAGTGTGTGTGGACGCTGTTACTGGGAGATTGAGTGGAGTGGACATTGTGTGTTAATATCAGTGTCATATAAGAGCATCAGCAGGAAGGGACAGGGTAATGAGTGTTGGTTTGGACATAATGATCAGTCCTGGAGTTTGGTCTGCTGTCCCAACAGTTATGTATTCTGGCACAATAAGATACGGACTGTTCTCCCTCTAGAGTCCAGCTGTAGGAGAATAGGAGTGTTTGTGGATCACAGTGCAGGAACTCTGTCCTTCTACATCATCTACAGTGACACAATGAGTCTCATCCACACAGTCCAGACCACATTTACTCAGACGCTCTATCCTGGGTTTGGGTCTAATTTTATTAGATCATCAGTAAAACTGTGTTGATGAATCAGATTAGACTGATGAGAGATTCTACCCATAATGCTCTGAGCTGATGATGAATCAGTAACGGTGAGATGTTATAGACCCAGATAGCAAGTAACCATTGAAACAATGTTAAGTGAATGTTGATGAGTCAATGTTAACTGATTCTTGAAAAGTGGGAAAAAACAGGGTGAAATATTGAAAAAATAAAACCTTGTACTCAGAAAAATGAAACTATGTTTTTGTATCAACTTTTCTCTTTAACTTTTAAACACTTCCACATGTGACCAACAATTCCTCTACAAATATAAAACATCATAATCAAATATGATCAAAATATTCATCTGACAGAGGTGACATAGACCTGAATTTGGTGTCATTTTAATGATCAAATACAGTAGTTTGAAGTGGATCAAAAAAGTTCATCAAAGTTGTCCCAAGAACAGTACCAGAACCAGTATTTTGGTTTTAGCACAACTTTGATGAAAGGACTTCACACACTTCAAAGGCTGTATCTCAGCCGAATTTTGATCAATCAAAACAAAACTTGGTATGCTTCATCACAGCTATGGTCTGTGGGTCAATGTCAAATTTGGCAACAGCGCCACCTTTGGATCATGATGTACAAAAAAAGTGCTGTTTTTACCAATAACCTCTGAACAGTTAGAGAATCATGATCTGTGAATGTCTGTGGATTCCTTGGGTCATGCTGCATCTGTGGATATCCATTTATTATGAACCACGTGTCCACCACTGTGACATTTGTCATGAAATGCAATATATTTTAAACATTTTTCAACATATCTTTTTGACTGTCACACCCTTTGGACTGTTTTGTGTGTTTTTTCCCCCCGTGTATGCCCTTATTTGGTCTTCCTGTTCCGTTTCTAATTCATTACGTCACTGTCTAATCATCTACACCTGTCTCCCCCTGATTAGTCCGTGTATTTAAGTTTGGTTGTGTTCCACGTCTGGTTCTTGTATTGTCATATTCGTCAGTTTACGTTGTGTTTGCATTTTGGTTCCCTGCTGTTTCCTGTCCGTTCCTGTTTACATTTTGGATTATTTAATAAAGTGATCTCCTCGCTCATCTTGATCATTCCCCGCACACAACGCCATCGTGACATTGACATATTTGCACAAAAATCAGTATGGATCATCGACAGCATGTCCTGGAGATACCTGAGAAGAATGAACACAGCGCCAACTAACGTTCCAGAGAATTTTGAAAGCATTGTCCAAATGATGTTATTTTTATATCTTTTCATTCCCTGGTTTATGCTGATTCTGATGATGTCTCATTTGTCATTTTTTATTAATTTGCCTGTTGGCCATATTGAAGTAAATGAAAACTTGTACAAATTGTCCAAAAAATGTGTTACATCACGGATCCCGCATGCTCCATATTGTGAGTTCGAAACTCAATGACACGTGTCCAGACCGCAAGAGCTACTGTGACGAGAAATGACGCAGAAGTTGCTTCTGTTTTAGGCACTGTCCCTTTCCTAGTATGATCTCATCTGAACATATTAAAGATCCAGAACAACAATTTACAAATAATGTACTCACCCCCTTGTCATCCACGATGTTCATGTCTTTCTTTCTTCAGTCATAAAGAAATTATCCAGCCAAGGAAGAAGGGTCTTATCTAGCAAAATGATCGGCTATTTTAATAAAAGTAATACAATTTATATACTTTTTAATGCCAAACGCTCGTCTTACTCTGCCTGAACTCTGTTTTGTTCCGGTTCATGACAGTTAGTGTATGTGGAAAAACTCCCATCTCATGTTCTTCCTCAACTTCAAAATCATCCTATATCGCTGTTTTACCTTTTTTGTTAAGGGTGTTTGATCTTCTTTGTAAACACTGTGTCTGTTCTTCTGCAGTGATGTAGGATGATTTTTAAAAGATTTTTGAAGTTGAGGGAGAAAATACGATTGGAGTTTTTCAACATACACTAACTGTCTTGAGTCAGAATACACAGAGTTCAGGGAGAGAAAGACAAGACGAGCATTTGAGATTAAAAAGTATTTAAATTGTATTTTTTTATTAAAATAACCGATCGTTACGCTAGATATGACCCTTCTTCCTTGGCTGGAATCGTTTACAACCACATTTGTGATCATTTGAAGCTGCATTTAAACTACATTTTGGAAGTTCAAACTCGGGGCACCATATCAGTCCATTATATGGAGAAAAATGCTGAAATGTTTTCCTCAAAAACCATAATTTCTTTACGACTGAAGAAAGAAAGACATAAACATTGTGGATGACAAATTAGTAATGAGTAAATGAGTGATGAGTAAATTATTTGTAAATTGTTGTTATGGAAGTGGAGTTCTCCTTTAAATGAAGCTAGCAGTGTATTTATGTACAAATTATTAATTTGAATTTATTCTCAGTTGAACTTCTGAACTTCAGCAGCAGTAGGAACCCCATCTTTCCAGTGGCACAACACGATGTTCGATTTCGGTGTGGTGGATTTTGATTACTTAAATATGTGGGTAGGTGATGTACTAATCATTCTTACTTTTCTTTGAATTAGAAATAAGAATTTATTTTTTGGTTTACTGTATTCATTCTTACTGAACTTGTTCATTTTGAATTCATTCTCACTTGAATCACTGAAATTCAGCAGCTCGATGAACACATTTTCTCAGTGGTGTATGGTGATAACCAACAAACACTTGACTTGAAAAGTTGTGTGTTTGAATCCCATGTGGTGTAATGTTCAAATTGCTTTATTATTATTATTATGAGTGTGTTCAAAATTTTATTTTGGTCAGCATTTTACTAATTTCTAAACCATTTTATTAGTAATCTTAGGACAGATGGAATAATAAACTATACTTTATAAAAGCTATAGAAAATAAAGAACTATAAAACAATTAAAAACTTTAAAAACCAAAGTATTTTTATTTACTTTCTGAAGTCATGGAGCCCTTAAAACAGACTTGGCCCGTGTAGCCAGCTATGTTTTTACTTGATTCCTTTACTTAAGTTGTGTTTGAGGAGATTTGTACTTTATTCAAATACAATTATAGTGACTACTTGTACTTTTACTTGATTACATTTCTGAATAAAAAAACTTTTTTACTCTTATCTTACATTAAACATGGTACATGGAAGCTCAAATGTGAATGCTAATGAGGTTTATTCAAGCACATTTGTTACAGCTTTAGTTATAGCTTTCATCAGGTACATTTCTGGGCTTCCAGATTTATTTGCCATCAAATGTGAAATTTTTTAATCATTATTTTTGATATAGCCATATTGGCTGAATGCACAAGACTGTGCAAATAAAATCAGTGATTAAGTAATACAATTTATGTTTAGTGGCTATGATTACATTTTAAATTAAATGTTACAAAAATCTCCAAAAAGTGTGTACATGAACATGTTAAATTCATTTGGTGGAAGGTGAAGCTGGAGGAGCTGAGTCCTAAGGCGATGGCGGGTCGACGCCCGATGGAGCTGGTGGATCGACAGGTGACGGTGGAGGTGAGGGAGCTAGGAGCCGCAGGGTCTACGGGCTAAGGTGGAGTCCAGGCTTCGGAGGCTAGAGGTGGAGGTGAGGGATTCTCCAGCCACGGTGACAATGGAGGATGGCAGACCCATGGAGCTTACACCGTATGGTGGGCTGGGGGGCGAGCAGAGGGATTGCCAGATGAAAGCGGTGGAGGAGGCAGGATTGGGCGGGTGGTTTGTTATTCAGGAGGAGTGGGTTAGTGAAGGTGCAGGCAATGGGGAGCTGGACAGGACCAGTGGAGACACAGAAGATGAAGGAGGGCTGGACAGGACCAGCGGGGACGAATGAGAGAGGAGAGGGAGCAAGTCAGCCTCAAGATCCATTTCCCAGTCAATTAAATCTTCCTTCAAGTCCTCAGGACTCAGACTTCCCGTTTGTTGCTGTTGCATGCTTAGAGTTTGAGCTCCGTCAAGTTAAGTTCTTGTTGTCTGTTTTTCAATCTAAAATCAAATTTATACACCATCCCTTTTGCTTCTTATAACGTGTGAATATACCCCCTGTTGTATTTTACAACTAAAACAACCAGATTGCCCTGTTATCACTAGCCTTATCACTAGTTTTGTTTTGATTTCCAGAGTCCGCTAGCTTTATAGCCCGTTAGCAGCACCAGTGTGGTTGCTGCTAATCTTGCTTGCATTGTTTACACGCTATTTGCAGACATTACTCTTGTTTACTCACTGTTACTTGCTTTAATGGTCAATTTGTGTCCACCTTTGAGTGCAGGTGAGGACACTCGGTACAGCTCGAGCTGGAGGGTGTGGAGAAGCAGATTCAGGAGCTGTTGGAGAGGCAGACAGAGCTGAGAGCGGAGAGACGCTCTGCAATCCTCCCGGGTAAGTATACAGCGTGATACTAACACTCTGACCACCTCTACTCCGTGCGCTCCTCTGCACAGGTCCCGTGCACCCTGGATGCGATCTTCCCAGGTGTGCTTCACTCCGGCGCCAGGACACCACGGACCCTGGGTGCAGCAGCAGCGGAAGACGCGAGCCAGGCCCCGGCCGAGGACCTGGCCCCCTCCGCCGCCTCCGGTCTTCGAGATCTTCACCCGGAACCGCTTCGCTCCCCTCCGCGAGACAGAATGCAGCGCTGTGATCGTCAGAGACTCCATTGTCCGGTACTTCCGTGCTACCTTAGCTAAAGGTAAAGTGCACACTCACTGTTTTTCTGGTGCTCACGTTCTCGATGTTTCTGCACAGATACCCGCAATCCTGAAAGGCGGCGAGAGCGTCGGCTCGATCATCCTGCACGCGGGGGTGAACGACATCAAGCTGCGGCAGACGGAGGTTCTGAAGAGGGACTTCAGCAGCCTGATCGAGACGGTTCGCAGCACGTCGCCCGCGACAAGGATCATCGTGTCAGGACCGCTTCCCACGTATCGACGTGGGCACGAAAGGTTCAGTAGACTTCTTGCTCTAAATGAATGGTTATAGTCATGGTGTAACGAACAGAAACTGCTCTTTTTAATAATTGGAATCTTTTCTGGGAACGTCCTAGGCTTTTCCATGCTGATGGCCTGCACCCCAGCAGAGTTGGAGCGGAACTGCTGTCGGACAACATCTCCAGTAAGTACATTCTCAAATGATTGCTACGATGGCTTTTGTTCTGAATGCTTAAATGATAGTACTTGCACTGTCCAATCTATAAAGACTGTGTCTGTTCCTCGAATAGTGAGGTCAAAACATAAATTTAATTCAGGATCTAAAAAAATCTGATCGTAATTAAACCAGAAAAAAGCAACATACAATTAAAGCTTGGGCTCCTAAACATTAGATCACTTGCACCCAAAGCAGTTATTGTGAATGAAATGAACACAGATAACAGTTTTAATGTACTCTGCTTAACCGAAACCTGGCTAAAACCTAATGATTATATTAGTCTAAATGGGTCTACTCCACCAAACTACTATTATAAACATGAGCCCTGTGGTCGTGGCGGTGGTGTTGCAACAATATATAGTGATACTATCAGTGTTACTCAGAAAACAGGATACAGGTTTAATTCATTTGAAATTCTTCTGCAAACATACTGCAAAAGAAATCTCTACTATCTCTACTATTTTAGCTACTGTGTATAGGCCGCCAGGTCTGCATATACAATTAGCAGAATTCCTTTCAAAAACTATTGGTCCTGCGGGAGGGTGGGTGGGAAATCCAGGCCCGTATATTGTTCAGAGCAGGCAGGAAATTTCACATGTATATCCTCAGTGACATTGGTTAAGTCCAGTTCAATTTCTAAAAGTCCCAGTTCCAGACAACTCTCACCCTCAGCGGTGCAGTGGACGTCAGCACCCTCACACTCCACTGGAACATCCCCCGTCGCGGGCATTGTGGCCGGCTCTCGCACCTGGTCGGACTTGATAGGCTCCGGCTCCGTAGCATACTCTAGTGCTGTCACTCCTAGTGGTGATGGCTCTGTCGCTCTCGGCTCGGGCTCTCCGTCCACGGTGGGCTCGGGCTCAGGCTCCGCGAGTCGGGGTGGTAGTGGGCTGGGCTCTGGGTCGTGGTGGGCTGGGCTCTGGGTCTTGTTGCGAGACGTCTGCGAGGTGTGGTTGAACGAGATTGCTGTCCTCCTCTGCTTCGTCCAACGTGAAAGTCGACCCGCTCTTCCACAATGCAAAGTTTATGTGACTTTGTAGAGTCCAGCATGGATATTCATGGGGCATGACGAAGATAAGGTTATCGTCCAGACCACACCTAAATTCCTCCATTAGGCAGACGTCATTGCAGCTGGCACGGGGGCAGGTGTTAACAAACTCCTCCACGTAGTCCTCCAGGTCCCTGCCATTCTGGAAGATGAAGATCGTAATTCCTCCCAGAATGGTGTTACCCCTCCTTGGAACAACGTTGAGGCGATGTTCATATGGTAAATGGGAAAAGAAAAAATTGTGAAAACGAAAATAAAACACGGGGAAATCTTGTGTCTAATTATTGTTCGGTCTGACCTTCTGTCACGGTTGTGTCAGATAGAGACAAATGAAGACAAAATATATTAAACAGTCTTTAATATAATCCAAAAACCAGGGTAAACAAGAACAGCAGGACGACACACACCAAACTTACAACAAGGTCCGACAACAAACACTGAACTGAATACAACTTATAAAGGGGTGCAAACGAAACTACAGACAGACTTTAAGCCCATGGTCTTAAAGTCTGGACCCCCCCAGGCCAAAGCCCATGGCCAGCGCCCTCCGCCCCGAAGTGAGTGCCATGAAAAATGGTCAGAGCCTGGTTACGGGGCGGATGCTGGGGGGTGTATGCCTCACACCCCCAGAGACCTCCCCTACTAAGAGCCTGCTTCTGAAATAGACACATACTGTCTATAGGAAAAGACTCCTTACTTTTATTCATAGACAAACTTCTATGAATGATCATGCACATGCCCAGAACATTATGTGTATCATTACTGTTTTGTATATAGTCTTTTGTATTGTTGTATTGAACACTATTTCAAGCATGACTTATTATAGAATTATATAATGTAATCCAATTGGTACCATGTCTGGTATCAAAATAACCTTTGTTTAGTCCACCATCGCTTGATGTATACAACCTCTTCATAACATGCATTGCATGCTTGTTATATTAATCAGAGTATGTAAAGCCTTCATACTCTGCCCTTCCGTGTCATCATCCTGTGACCACACAGAAGCGTTGTCATCATGGAAAGAATCAGTGCAAAGGATCATGGGGGGCCGGAAGTTGTACCCTTTGAAACCCTTGAAATCCACAGAATAGGATAAGCACACATGACGCGCCATTCCCGCATTCACCTGCGCTTGCGCCCTCACTTCATGTTTACAGCTGACTGATTTTGACGGCAAATGATGATAATGATGATGAAAAAAGAAAGAGAGCCCAAGATGATGGTCGTGTCTCACTTTCAGGTATGTTCATAATCCTGTGAAACTTTTTTTGCCTGTTGATGTTAATAACATGTTTTAATGTTGGTAATAATTTCTCCACCAATGCATCTGCCTTAATATTCTCTTTGAAATTCCATGTTCCCGTACGAAAATTAACCATGGTTTTACTACGAATAAAATAAAAAAAAAATCATGGTTCTTGGTAACCACAAATTATCCATGGTTTTATTACTTAAAATTATAATTTACAAAGAAGTGTTCAAATAATATTTTTTGTGGTAATAAAAAAAGACCCAAGCAAACAACAGTCTTTAAAATGCATTATAATAAAACAATGAGCCAATAATGATTGGCCTGGTAATTGCTGTTGTTACACTTACAAGATGATAACTGTGGTGCGGTCAGTGACTGATCGGGAGGCGTGGGATCCATTTGCGACATTTTTATTACAAACTCGGAGTGAAACAGGCAGAGTTAATCACCAGCAAACAGTACAACGGGGATAATCCGGAGAGAGTAATCGATAGTCCAGGCAGGTGGGTCGGGGCAGGCAGGAAAGAATCAAAACACGATATAAACAGGGAAAACACTACAAATGAAAACGCTCAGGATGATAGTCGAACTAACTAAACTTCGCAGTGAGCGCCTGAGACCGGCGGCCTAAAATGGCCGACAGAAGGGAAGCGCTTCAGAGAGACCCGGAACCGGAAGTGAGGGACCCCAGGTACGGCATTGTGGGAAATGTAGTGGGTTAGAACTCCGGTGAGGGTTCCCGCTGACGGCGGTTAGAGGGAGCCACAGAGACCGCTCCGGTGACAGAGCCCCCCCCCCCGCCCCCGCGAGCGACTCCTGGCGCGAGGAGGTGGCCAGTGCCGGGGTCTACCTCTTCCACGGGGGGCTGGTCGATCCGGGTGCGATGCGTGGAAGTCGGCGGCGAGGCAGGGGTCGAGAATGTCTGTGGCAGGAACCCAGGATCTTTCTTCTGGGCCGAACCCCTCCCAATCGACCAGATACTGGAGGTGACCACTCCGGCGCCGGGAATCCAAGATGGCCTTGACCAGATAGACCTCCTCGCCGTCGATGATGTTGGGGGGGAGGTCCCTGTGAGGCGGCCTCGTCTAGGATCTCCGCTCCTTCCGGACTGTCAGCGGGCTTTAACAGAGAGACATGGAAGGTGGGTGAGATACGATATTCAGAAGGTAATCTTAATCTGAAAGAAACAGGTGTGATTTGTCTTATGATCTGGAAAGGGCCCACGTACCTGGGGCTTAATTTTCTGCATGGTAGACGAAGACGCAGGTCCCGGGTGGAGAGCCACACCCATTGTCCGGGCTCATAAGGGGGGTTAGGGCGACGTCTACGATCGGCCTGAACTCTGGTGCGACGTATAGCGCTCTGGAGGTGAATGTGCGCTTGGTTCCATGTCTCCTCACTCTGTTGGAACCAGGAGTTCACCGCGGGTAGATTCGAGAGTTCGCCGGACCAGGGAAACAGAGGTGGCTGGAAGCCTAGGATGCACTGAAAGGAGGTGAGCTGAGTGGAGGGCTTGCGCAAGGAGTTCTGGGCGTATTCTGCCCAGAAGAGGTATCGACTCTAGGTGTCCTGTTGGTTGTGACAGTAAGTGCGGAGGAAGCGGGTCAACTCCTGGTTCAATCTCTCTACTTGTCCATTGGCCTGGGGGGGTGGTATCCCGAGGTCAGACTCACATTAACTCCGAGGAGGCTGAAGAAGCTGGACCAGAGGCGTGAGGAGAATTGGGGACCGCGGTCGGATACGATGTCTTCTGGGAGGCCGTAGAGTCTGAATACCCAGTTGCATAATAATTCCGCGGTTTCCATGGCCGTGGGGAGTTTGGCTAGGGGGAATGAAGAGGCAGGCCTTTGAGAAGCGGCCTATGATGAACAGGATGGTGGTATAGCCATTGGAGGGAGGCAGGTCCGTGACGAAGTCGATGGCTATATGGGACCATGGGCGTTGTGGCACAGGCAAGGGCTGGAGCAGGCCGGCTGGTAGGCAGTGAGGTACCTTAGACATGTTGCATACGGTGCACCTACTGACAAACTGGATGGTGTCGGCGCGTTGACCTGGCCACCAAAACCGATTGCCCAACAGCTGCAAAGTAGCCTCTATTCCGGGGTGGCCTGAGCTAGGGGTGTTATGTACTTTGGCCAGCACTCGTGGTCGGAGAGCGAGCGGGACATAGACCAGGTTGGGTGGACATTCAGCGGGGATGGGGTCTTGAACCTGGGCCTCCGAGATCTCTGTCATGATATCCCAAGTTACAGGTGCAATTATCATGGAGGGAGGTAACATGGGTTCGGGGTTGCCGATTGGAAGGTCGGGTTCGTGGAGGCGAGAGAGCGCATCGGCTTTGGTGTTCTGGGAGCCAGGTCGATAGGTGACGGAGAAGTCGAACCTCGAGAAGAACAGCGCCCAGCGCGCCTGTCGGTGATTTAGGAGTTTGGCCGAGTGGAGATACTCAAGGTTTTTATGGTCGGTGAGGACGGTGAAGGGGTGTTTGGCACCCTCAAGCCAGTGTCGCCACTCCTCCAGGGCTAACTTGATTGCTAGCAATTCTCGATTGCCCACGTCATAGTTCCTCTCTGCAGGGCTCAACTTATGCGAATAAAACGCGCATGGAAACATCTTGGCTGGGTTCACCCTGGCGTTGCGAAAGCACCTCCCCGACTCCGGTGCTGGAAGCGTCCACCTCGACAACGAAAGGTCTGTCGGGGTTGGGATGGTGGAGAATGGGTGCGGTGGTGAAGCGACGACGAAGCTCGTCAAAGGCCTGGATAGCCGATTGGGGCCAGGTGAGGCGTGACGCTACCTTCTTGACCATTGTGGTGAGCGGTGCTGCCACGGAGCTGAAGTTTCGGATAAAACGTCGGTAGAAGTTCAAGAAGCCGAGGAACCTTTGGAGCTCCTTGAAAGTGGTAGGACGTGGCCAGTTCAGGACTGAGTTGACCTTGCGTTCGTCCATAGCAACCCCCTCGGGGCTGATGATATAGCCAAGGAAGGAGATCTTGTCTAGGTGGAACTCACATTTCTCCTCTTTTGCGTAAAGCTGGTGAGAGATGAGGCGTTGTAGTGTGGCCCGGACGTGGGTGACGTGTTCCGAGTAGGAGTTAGAGTAGATGAGGATATCATCGATGTAAACAATTACCCATCTGTTTAGCATATCACGGAAGACCTCATTCACGAAAGCTTGGAAGTATGATGGACTGTTTGCCAGACCGAAGGGCATGACCAGGTACTCGTAGTGCCCACTGGTCATGGAGAAGGCGGTCTTCCACTCGTCCCCAGAGCGGATCCTGATGAGATTGTAGGCAGACCTCAAGTCCAGTTTAGTGAAAATCTTGGCGGAACGTAACTGCTCCAAGGCTGAAGGGACAAGCGGAAGGGGGTAGCGGTACTTGATGGTGAGATCATTGAGGGCACGGTAATCGATGCATGGTCGGAGACCTCCGTCCTTCTTCTTGACAAAGAAAAAGGCCGCGGATGCTGGGGAGGTGGAAGGCCTGATGAAACCCTTAGCCAGTTCTTCTTGAATGTACGTGTTCATGGCCGTGGATTCCGCCTCTGACAGTGGGAAGGTGCGTCCCCTGGGGGGAGCTGCCCCAGGTATAAGGTCGATGGTGCAGTCACCTGGGCGGTGAGGTGGTAATTGGGTGGCCCCTTGCCGGCTGAAGGCTTCGAGCAGGTCTTGGTACTCAGCAGGTATGGAGCTAGTCGCGGTTTGAGGGCTGGGTGATGGTTGAGACGTAAGCCCAGGTCGAATGCAAAGATTCTGACAGGAGGGTGACCAGCGGGTGATTATCCGATCGTTCCAGGCTATGGTGGGTCCGTGTAGGTTTAGCCAGGGGTATCCTAGGATGATGGGTGAATGGGGTGATGATACGACGAAGAGACGGATGGTTTCATGGTGATGAGGAGCAATGCGGAGGGTGAGATCGGTGGTGATATGTTGAATCTTGCCAGAGCCTAGTGGTCGTCCGTCGAGGGCTGCCACGGTCACATGTGGGGAGCAAGAGAAGACAGGTACATGATTAGCGGCTACAAATGTGGCATCAATGAAATTTCCAGCAGCTCCAGAGTCAATGAGAGCGGTGGTGTTAATAGTGACCTCCCTAAAGCCCAGTACAGCCGGTATCCCACAACGACTTAATGGAGGTTCGTCAGTACTCACCGCGGCTCGTGAGGGGGCCGTCATTCCACCCGCTCTGGGCCGCGAGGGTGCGGAAAGTTAGCGCATAGTCCGCCGCGGTCCTTCGGCCTTGCTTCAGCGCCATGATCTGTTCTCCCGCCTCTCCGTTCTCTGAGCTTGGTTGAAATACTTCCTTGAAGCATTGCAAGAAGGCCTGAAACGAAGGGAAGGTTGGCTGGTCCAGCTGCCAGGCCGTGGTGGCCCAATCCAACGCTCGCCCAGAAAGCAGTGAGCACACGAAAGCGATCTTTGCTTCGTCCGTTGGGTATAAATGCGGCTGCTGGCTGACAAACAGTGAGCACTGCAACAGAAATCCCTTGCATCTGGCGGGTGATCCGTCGAATTTTTCGGGAAACGCCAAACGCGGACTAGCGGCAAACGCCGGTGGTGGTGAGGAGGGAGGCGTTAGTTGGAGGCCCTGCAGTGCTTGAACAAGTTGTCCCGTTAGATCGGTGAGACGATCCAATTGGTGCTGGTGAGCCATCAGGGTTAAGGCCTGTGCTGACAGCTCAGTGGTAATTTGATGAACCGTCGCGGGACTTGCCGATGGTGCCGCCTGGGCGGTCGCTGGATCCAATGGCGACAAAGTTTTCTGTGGTGTGGTCAGTGACTGATCGGGAGGCGTGGGATCCATGTGCGACATCTTTATTACAAACTCGGAGTGAAACAGGCAGAGTTAATCACCAGCAAACAGTACAACGGGGATAATCCAGAGAGAGTAATCGATAGTCCACCAGGTGGGTCGGGGCAGGCAGGAAAGAATCAAAACACGATATAAACAGTCCAATCGGCAACAGGGAAAACACTAGAAATGAAAACGCTCAGGATGATAGTCGAACTAACTAAACTTCGCAGTGAGCGCCTGAGACCGGCGGCCTAAAATGGCCGACAGAAGGGAAGCGCTTCAGAGAGACCCGGAACCGGAAGTGAGGGACCCCAGGTACGGCATTGTGGGAAATGTAGTGGGTTAGAACTCCGGTGAGGGTTCCCGCTGACGGCAGTTAGAGGGAGCCACAGAGACCGCTCCGGTGACAATAACATTCTTGTTCAATATTGACCAAACATTTACACAGCCACTGATGCAGGATGCAGCACTGAAGCAAGTCCATCAACCAGCTCTGTAGGTACAGATGCAGTGGCCACAACTATCAATCTACAATCTGGCAGAAGTTCTATGAACATAGAGAGACCATCACTCAATAAAGAAGTAGAAACTGATGTAGTGTCCCCTCCGAGTGCTCTTCCAGATGATCCTTCTTTCTGGCCATCTTGTCTAACAGATTCGGATCATCTTGAAATTGTACAGAGAGGACCAGTTAAAGTAGAATCTGATTTGTCTTTCCCCAAATTCAAAGGTGCACGAGGTTTTGACAGTTTGCAATGCTATTGCATACTCACATATGGAACGAACGGTTTTGTTTTGCTTGTAAACTCTTTAGTACCAAAGATACATACTTGTCAAGTGAGGGTTTTGGTGACTGGTCCAACCTCAGCAAGAGTCTGAGGAGTCACAACAGTAGCTTAGACCACACACAATACATGTTGAAATGGAGGAAACTTGAGATGCGTCTAAAGAACAAGAAGGCAATAGAGCATCAAGAATGAACTCTCTTGGAGGCAGAGAGGAAAAGGTGGCTAGATGTCCTCACATGATTTACCAGCATCACAATATCTTTGGCATCCCAAATTCTTGCTTTAGGGGCTCTTCAGAGTGTCTCTACAAAACAAAAAATGGCAACTTTCTCAAGGAATTCGAGCTTCTTGCACTGTTTGATCCTGTGATGGAAAATCATCTGTCGAGTGTCAAGGACAAAAGCATTCACTCACATTACCTTGGACAGCAAATCCAAAATGAGCTGATACTGCTCATAAGTGACAAAATACTGAAGACCATTGTGTCCAATATTCATCAGGCAAAATGCTATTCCATTATTCTTGACTGCACCCCAGATACAAGTCATAAAGAACAAATGTTAGTTATATTGCGGACTGTGGCCTTGGAGCCAAAGCCAGATGTTAAAGAATACTTTCTAGGATATATGGAGGTCTTCAAAACCAGTTTACTTTATCATATTACAAATAAATCCTAATCTGATCATGACAAACTATACATCGCTGGAAAGATCTAAGACTCCTAAATAGATTTTTTTTTGTGTTTTTTGTGTTACTAATTATGTAGGAAAGGTAATAGATTAATATATGTCAAGAGTGCAACTTCAAAAATCTACATCATAACATGAGTTCTGACCTTTGTCACAAAAGACTTTCTTCATTTCCTTTTTCCCTTTCACACTTTAGAAGTCATAAAAAATGACAAATCAGTTCAAAACTTAAAATCTCAAAATTCATCCTTTGAAAGGCATTTTAAAATCAGACATTGCATTACCAAGGAAAATGTACATCAAAATCATATTACAAATTGTTTTCATTCATGAATTATAAAAATGTAAGTCTGAATAGTGCGTTTTTATATCTGTGTTCAAAAATGGGAGTGACAGTTAAGGGGTTAAATCTGTAAAATGTGATACTGGACAAGCTTCAGGAGTTTCAGATTCCTTTTGAAAATTGCAGAGGATAGGCCTGCAATAATCGTGCTAATATTAACGGTAAAAGTCAAGGAGTGCAGGTGAGCCTGCTAAAGCAACCCACAAGAGCTTTTTTTGTACCTTGTGGAACACATTCAATGAATCTTGTGATAGCAGATGCTAAGGATGCTGTTGGCTACTTTGGTTATGTGCAGAAACTCTTCACATTCTGTTCAGGAGCTACACAACAATGGAACATCTTGTTGAAGCATGTCCATCTCACATTGAAGTCTTGGAGTGATGTAAGATGGGAAAGCAGACTGCAAAGCATTACAGCTGTCAGACACAGAGTGAAGGATATGAGAAATGCTGTCACTGAGGCAAGGCTGCAAAACTGTGAATGATCCAGTTACCAAAGTAGAGGTCAAGCCCTGGCAGAAGAAGTGGCTTCATTTAGGTTTCTGATATGCACTGTTGTATGCACTGTTGACATCTTAACAAATATTAATCAGGTGAACAAGATGCTTCAGTCTAGTTCAATACAAGTGGATGTTGCTGTTCAACTCATTGAGAGTGCAAAACATTCTCTCTTGAAATAAGACGGTCTGGATTTGTGGATGCAAAGGTACTCTGTAAAGCCCTAAACAGAAGTGTGCCTTTGTTCATTTTGAAATGCTTCAGCAGATGACAGTTCTCAGTGTTGATTTTGATTCAGTTCATTATTGTTTATTTTGATAACATTTATTCTTTTAAAATGTTTTTTTTTTCTAAGTGTAATTTTAGTTTTTTTGTTTGTTTTTTTTTGCTGTAGAGCTACAATTGTAATTTGTAAATAATACAATTTAATTACATTTTATTTATTTACTTTTATATTTTATTAAAGTTCTATTTTGACCCCTAAAGTAGTGTCACATGCATGTTTTGTTTTGGTTTAGTTCCTGTTTGCCCTTATTTGGTTCTGTTCCTTTTCTCATTTGTCAATTATGAATTAGCTCTACACCTTTTTCTGTTTCTCCCTGATTACTTTGCTAGTATTTATAGTCCTGTGTTCTCCCCTGTTACTTTGTCTGCTATTTGTTATTTCAGTGTGTGGTGCTACCCCTTGCTCCTGGATTTCTCGTGTCTACATTGTGGATTATATGAAAACACTGTTTTTGGACTATTCCTGTGCTGTGTGCTTCCCTTCAGCCATGCACACCGTGACAAGTAGGTGCTTTTTATTATTGTTTTTTTTACTTCCTTAATATTTGGGGGAGGGGGCACAAAAGTACATTTCTGCTTAAAGCACCTGCCTGCTCTAATGCATTAATACTGTAAGAAAGTTATTTTCTGTGGTCACGAAAAATGTCCTTTCTTGGAGTTGTTAACCAAAAAACACTGAATGTTCACAGGACGAACAGATTAGTTGATGGTTTCCATTCCAGGGCTTCTTTCATGTCTTAAGAAAAACTGGTTTCACCTGTTTGCCCAGAGAGAAGTTTCAGATTTTTTTTGAGATGCCAGTACAAAAGTGATACAAGAATCCTTCAGTCCTCAGTTTTCACGGTATGTCTAACTAGATTAATTTTTTCCATTGATTCTAGACCTTCAGTATCTAACAATATTAAGAACTTGTGTATCACAATAGTTTTCAGTCTTATCAGTGTAATTATAACCTTTTAACACAATTTAGATGACGTTCTGTATCTACAGATGCTCTTTTTCTGCTTGTCCTGCAGGAGTGAATGGGTGAAGGGTGATGGCGTCTGTTTCAGAGCATCTTCTGGCCGCTCTGGATGATCTAGTCACAGATGAACTGAAGAGGTTTAAATGGCACTTAAAGAATCACAAAGGCTTTTCAGCTGCTGCTCTGGAGAAGGCAGACGCTCCTGACACAGTGGATCTGATGAAGAAGCGTTTTGGAGAAGAAAAAGCTGTAACGATCACAGTGGGCATCCTGAGGAAGATGAACCACAACCATGTGGCTGAAGAGTTAGAGAAGAAACAAAAGCGAGGTAAGTTTAAAGTTTAAAATAAAATTGTAGTCTGTACATTGTTTATATATTAATAGGCTATACACAAATAGTGAGTTCTTCATTCGTTCATCCCTGTAATTAACAAATTATTGTTTAATTAGCTCATATGTGACCCTGGACCACAAAACCTTAAGTCTTAAGTCGCTGGGGTATATTTTGAGCTATAGCCAAAAATTCATTGTATGGGTCAAAATTATTGATTTTTATTTTATGCCAAAAATCATTAGGAAATTAAGTAAACATCATGTTCCATGAAGATACATTTACATTTACAGGAAATTAAGTAAACATCATGTTCCATGAAGATACATTTACATTTACAGTACATTTCCTACTGTAAATATATCAAAACTTAATTTTTGATTAGTTATATACATTGCTAAGAACTTCATTTGGACAACTTTAAAGGTGATTTTCTCAATATTTAAATTTTTTTGCACCCTCAGATTCCAGATTTTCAAATAGTTATGTCTCTGCCAAATATTATCATGTCATAACAAACCATAAATTGATGGAAAGCTTATTTATTCAGCTTTCAGATGATATATAAATCTCAATTTCGAAAAAAAATTGACCCTTATGACTGGTTTTGTGGTCCATGGTCACATGTGATAAATTAGATACGTCTTGTAGGCTTTGTTATCTTCTTAACTGTAAATGGTTCATTTTAATTAATTAAAACAATTTTATTAATTTATTAACAATGCAGATAGTTTGCAAATGATTTAAATACTTTATTACTGTATGCCTATTATAAAGTGTTACCAAAAAGAATATATACAGTGAAACTAAAGAATACTTAAATGTATAAAATATAAAACATTTTCATAATATATTTGAAATATAAAGATACTAATATTTTCTATAATTGAATTTTTTTTTCACAGAGCCAGTGTTTACAGTGTGGTGGTTTACAGAATAACTATTAGCTTTTAGCCTAAACTTTTCTTTTTGTTTTGCTGATGTATTTGTGTGGTTTTATGTCACTGTATTTTCATTCTGGGCCCGTATTTATCAAGCTTCTCAAAGTGCCATTTTAGTCGTAAGTGCTGAGAATTCACGAAATTTACTCCTACTTTCAAACTTAAGTTTAAAAGCAAGTTATCAGAGAGGAGGAATGTTTTTGAAATGTTCGATTAAATGGTTACTCAATCAAACAGTTAAATTTACTCAGTTGTTCAAAATGAGCAAAGGATATTTACATAACCAAAGAACATCATAACCGACTTCAGTCTTGTGTGAGTATTATGCTCTTTAAAAAACACTCCCGTTATAATCAGTGAAGCTGTCTGCACTTTTTGATGAATAAACCTCTTACCCCTTATTTACCTAATTTATCTGAGAATATTCTTAAATAAGGAAATCTATTCAGTGATTGGTCCATGTGTATTTCGTCATCCAAAAATCTGTTTGTGGCACAGCAAAGCGTTGTGAATCATTTCTAAGACTGACACTTAAGATTTAGTCCTACACTTCGCTTAAATTATGACTGAGATGCTTGATGACTAACTTTTAAGTGCAACTTTGAGCCAACAATTTTTTGTACACTTAAGTTAATTCTTAGCAGTGTTCTTGAGAGTAATTCTTTGATGCTTGATTAATATGAACCCTGATCTCTTTCTCTGTCACACAGCTCAAGCTAAGAGCAGTATTGAGGATCCTGCGCTTGTTGGAGCCAGTTCAAACCTGATCAGGGGTAAATAATGATTATTACTGTCTGCACAGAAAAAAAAAAAAACAAAAACACAAAAAAAAACTCACCTGCCTGAAGCTTCCCTTCATGCCTTGATAAGCTTGTTCAAGTGTGTTTGATTAGGGTTGAAGCAAAACTCTACAGGTGTTATGGAGTGACTGAGGCGTGAAGTTTACAGATCCAAATGCATAGCTTTATTGAAAACATAGTCAAAACACAGGCAGGGTCCGGCACCAGCAAATAGATATGGCACAAGTAAGACAAAAGATTAATCCGGTAAGCAGGCTTGGGTCAGTCGATGGTGAACAAAGGATGAGGCAAACGGGTAATCCAACAGACAGGCGATAATTCCAGGGCAGGCAGCAGAAAGCCAAGACAAGATAAACAGGGTAGTATGTAAGACTTGGGTAACAGGCAAAGAACAGGACTAAACCAGACTCAGGAAAAATAGCCACAACAGAACAGTTAGGAAGCTTACAGACAGCGTCCTTGATTGTGACAGAAACGGCTGAGAGTTCATAGACAGCCTCCTTGGCTGGGTCAGGACAGGACAATAGCTCATAATTGGCCTCCATGATGGGTTTTGGAAAAAGCAAGAGTACACAAACGGCTTTCTTAGCCATGACAGGACCACCAGGCAGACGGCCTCTGTGGCCGGGTCAGGACAAGACGTGAATTAATTAGTGGGCGACACTACCGTGACCAGAGCTAAAGTGAAAGAAGCCACGTCAGGAAGTTCTGCAGCATATGCTGCCACCCCTGTAGGATCTGGAGTGGGCACCGCCATCTCTGGAAGTTCTGCAGCCTCAGCCACCACCTCTGGAGATCCTTCCGTGGGCGTTGCAGGCTCTGGAGTTTCGGCGGTAGTGTTTGGGTATTCATCCTAAACACACCATAAAGCAGTCCCCCATATAGGAAGTGCTGCAGACATGGGGATCACTTCAGGGACAGAAGGGTTTGAGAGTGCTGGTTTGGGGATACCAGCTGTACCTGCTGACACCAGCGGTGGATCCTCCATGTTGGATGCCAGTCTGAGATACTGAAGAACTGTCCTTGAATATCTTTGTGTAACAGACAGAAAGTGACAGGACTCTGGATGATCAGCTTTGACTTGACTCATGAAGAGCAGCTGTGATTTGCCTTGACTCAGGAAGATCAGGACTGTGACTCTCCAGGATTGATGTTCACCACCCCTGCTTTAGTCATTAGGATGTAATGAGTTATCCGCTGACAGCGAGCTGAATTAATCCAGTAGTAGTTTATTCAAATAAATCTATACAAAATAGAAATAAAGACATGACATGATATATGCATAGGTCCCTGATGTCTCTCAGAACAAAAGTGAAGGAGGAACTGGAAGTCAATGGGAGTCATTTCAAAGGTGACCAGTCCCACAGAAAGATATGCTGGGATGATGGTTGTCCTCAAACTAAATAAAAAAAAAACTATATTGTGTGGACTTGACAAACTTAAACAAATGGGTGAAGGAGGAACCGTCAGCCCTTCCTCTACCATGGCTCCACCGACGGGAGGGGGCGAACTGTCACACCTCATGAACCTGTTTTTGTTGTGTTTGTTATGTGCCCATATTTGGTCGTTCCTGTCCTCATCTAGTCATCATTAGTTAACCTCCTTTCACCTCTGTCTTGTTAATTATATGTTACAAGGATATTTATTAGGATATAATTTTGACATTATAAAAAGTGGTTAAAAAACGTAAAAATTAAAATGACATGCAACACGACTGCTTCTTACACATAAAAGCAATCCATATAAATCCATTGGTTTAATTCAAGCCTTCTGAAGTTATGTAATTACTTTGTAAGATGAATAGACCAAATCTTAAGTTATTGTGTACTCGCAATAACTAAATAACTGAATAAAGAACCCATATCAAATATGATATCAAATACCCAGTTTTCCCCATCTAATTAGTTCCATCTGTTTTACCTGTGTTGTATTAATTAGTCAAATTATCCTGTGCATAAAAGCATAACCGCAGGGAATCCACACGCAACAACACTAAAAGGATGTTAAGACCCGACAAACAAATGGGGAACAGAACCAAACTTAAATAAACAGGCTAATCAGAGGGAGACAGGTGTGAATGATTAAACAATGACATCATAATTAGAAACGGAACAGGAAAGACCAAATAAGGGCATACACAGGAAAAAAAACAAAGAAACAGTCCACAGGGGTGTGACATTACCCCCCCCCATAAGGCGCGAGTCACGCCGTAGCAAATACACCGGGGAGGGGAGGTGGGCGCCCTGGAGGCTTGTGCAGGGCAGACACAGGGAGAGAGGAGGTACGCCTCCAGGGCGGATCAGGGAGCTCAGGGAGCCATGGCGGAGCATACAGTCCGGGATACCATGGCAGGTCACGGAACTCGGGGGAGCCAGGGCGGAGCATACAGTCCTGGATGCCATGGCGGGTCAGGGAGCTCAGGGATCCACGGTGGGACATACAGTCCATGCGGCCATGGCGGATCAGGGAGCTCGGGATGCCATGGCCGAGTACACAGTCCAGACGGCCATGGCGGGTCAGGGAGCTTGGGGAGCCATGGCGGGCTTAGGAGGCGCCGGCACAGGAGGGCGCTCTGGAGGCGCAGGCTGAGGAGGGCGCTCTGGAGGTACCGACTCTGGAGGCCACTCTGGAGGACTGGACGGGACCAGCAGAGACTTGGAAGGGCTGGATGGGACCAGCAGAGACGAAGTAGAGACTAATCCAAATTGGTCCATAGTGTCCTTATGGCACATGTGGCTTGCCATATTAACAGCCGTCAATCCAGAGCGCGGGGCGGCTGCAGGCTTACTCGAGCACGGAGCTGTGGCAGGAGTTTGTGAGCTGACCGCGGCCGGAGTCTGGAGAATTGGGGTGAGCGAGGGAGGACCGGAGGGAGTGAGCTCGTTGAAGCAGCAGGTGGAGGACGCTGGCTGGTGGTGAGCTGAAGCAGCCACGTGTTTGCAGATGGGGGGAAGATTAGAATCTTCCTCATCGACATACAAATTGGAATTACAGAGAGCAAGGACATAGTTGATCAATTCCGCTATGGGTCTGCGGCAATCATCAGGAGTTATGGAACAGAACAACTGGTCATCTTTTAGCCCCATCTGTGGATCCCCTCCTTTGCCCAGAATACCACCTCCTCCTGCTGTAGCAGGGGGGAGAAATCGCTTGAGGGCCACACCTGGGACTGTTCGTGGTCCTCGCCAATCACTTATAACATATTAGAAATTCGTTAGGAATGGATGTGGGATCATTTTCTTTTGACATGATAATCACACTGTTCATGTCTGTTGATTTTCGCAGGCACATTCACCAACATTGTTCCCAGGACCAGGAACGACTTCCTACGATGTAAGTCACTAATCAGAAAAGACAAGGAGAAAAACTCTGAGTGTGTTCATGTTTTTCCTGTAGTAGGTAAAAGAAAACATAATTGATCATTGATCGTGCAACTGATGATTTTCACAGGATAGCTTGTAAGCTGTACTGAGACACTGATGATACATTAAGGTCAAGTTACCTTTTTTGTACCACTTTATACAATACAGACTGTTTCAAATCAGCTTTACAGAATTAAACATGGAAGTTACAGAATTATGTTAAACTTAAAATAAAAAATTCTGCTCTAAAGCAGCTCTAAAAAGACAATATTGTCATTATTCATCTCAGTGCAGTACAGTGTTGATTCAGTTCATTTCAATTACATAAGCTTATTGGAAATACATGGCTCTATCCACGGCACATTTCTGCAAAGCTCAAAAAGTTTACCAATTCGTACAAATTAGGGCTGGGCAATATGGCAAAAAGCAAATCTTAATTTTTTTTCAGAACGTTTGTGTCAGGATCATGGACCTGTTTTGTCTTGTTTTGCCCCCATTGTTCTTCTATAACATGATATCAGTGTTGCAGAAATGTCACCTCAAACATGCAGTTCCATTGAGCCTGGGATGTCAATAACATTCAATGTTGCGAAATTTGTCAGCTATAAACACATTTGATTCATCAGTAAAGAACATAATGGTGTCATTATGTAATTCAATTCAGTTTCAAGTTTTGTTCTCATCCAATAGTGTTAGCGCAGTCAAATCAATAATATTGCTGAATATTAGAGAGAAAACAGTTGCAAGGAACCCAAACTCCATCAGTGACAAAAACCGTGCTCAGTTGGCTCAGTTCTCCTTTTGCCTAGATGAACCAACATGGTGCGATATTGTTCAGGAAATGTCATATTGGCATTGGGTGGAAGGGAAGAACAGTAGTGTCCATCAACCCTATTCATAATTCCTGATTCTGATGTGTTTTATCTCTTTCAGATTCCCATCAGCTCACTCTGGATCCGAACACAGTGAATAAATGCCTTCGTCTGTCTGAGAGGAACAGAGAGATTACTGGTACTGACTCAGAGCAGCAGTATCCTGATCATCCAGACAGATTTGATGATGTGTGTCAGGTGTTGTGTAGAGAGAGTGTGTGGGGACACTGTTACTGGGAGCTGGAGTGGATTGGGAGTGCTGGTGTGTATATATCAGTGTCATATAAGAGCATCAGCAGGAAGGGAAGAGGTAATGAGTGTTTGTTTGGACGTAATGATCAGTCCTGGAGTTTGTTCTGCTCATCCTACTGTTATTCATTCATACACAATAACATATGGAAGGATCTCTCTGTAAAGCCCATCAGCAGTAGAATAGGAGTGTATGTGGATGTGAGTGCAG
>NC_066872.1:12633495-12668228 GCF_022985175.1 Labeo rohita
CCGATTTGTGTGAGAGCAGATCGGGGGGTGTAAGATTCGATCTGTGAACGTCTCACATTACCAGATAATCTGAGTCAAACATCGGGACCAATTGAGGTGCTCCACAAGATTTTTGCTCCGATTCTGAACGTGATTTCGCCAAGTACAACATTTCAATCAGCCAATCAGAATTGAGGGATAACTTTTCAAGAAATATCAGTTTTAGACTGAGAATAACAGTTTGATGCTTCTACACCTTTCTTAATTAGCTATCATTTCCTTCTGATTTTAGGAATAAATTGTGGTTATGGTTAGGTTTAGGGTTAGGGATTGGGTTAAGTCTATATTTTTATACAGTAATGTTGATCCAGGATCAACAAATCATGTTGATCCAGGAACATGTCTTACTTGGCAAAATCACGGCGACTGCAAAATCGGGCTAAAAATCCTGTAGTGTGAGCCCAGCTTAACATAAGTAAACATTAGTTGTTGAAATGATGATTTGTTGCGCAAGATCACGTGAGGCGCTGACTCCGTCATGATAATCTTAATAATATCTTGTAGTGTGTGATGCGCCACAATTTTCAAATCTTGTAGTGTGTGTATGTTTAAGATTTGAGGGAAGATAATCTGCAAAGATTCTCCTTATGTGTGCGCTGCAACCAGATTTCATAATCGGTTCAGATTTTAAAGATCCTGTAGTGTGAGCCCAGCTTTAGTGGATGAAAGTGTACAATTTCTCAGTTAAAACTTTTGTTATGTTTTCTATGTTATGTTGTGAATAAAAATTGGCTCATGTGATTTGAAAGTCTTAGTTTTAATTTTATTCAAATTTAAAAAATGTCCCAACATTTCCGGAATTTGGGTTGTAAATGTGTGTCATAAATTCTCATGTAGACAATGTGTGTGTGTGTGTGTGTGTGTGCACCTGGTATTCATCACGTTATGGGACCAAATGTCCCCACAAGGATAGTAATACCAGTAAATGTTGACCTTGTGGGGACATTTGTGAGGTCCCCATGAGGAAACAGGCTTATAAATCATGCAGAATGAGTTTTTTTGAGAAAGTAAAAGTGTGCACAGTCTCCTGTGAGGACTAGGTTTAGGTGTAGGGTGATAGAAAATACGGTTTGTACAGTATAAAAACCATTACGCCTATGAATGTCCCCATAAAACATGTAAACACAACGTGTGTGTGTGTGTGTGTGAGTACTGCTGAGTGATGGTGTATATCAGTGCATTCCTCAACATTTATTTTTGTTGATGGAAATCATTCATGTAGTATTTATTGTACTGTCACATCAATCATTTTTCCATTACTACCAAATATATTTAAATTGAAATGATCACACACACAGCTTCATTAAAGATATATAATTAAATAAACATTTTAATTTTAGATTTTATAATGGGAAGCTAGATGTTTGTTTCTTAGCATTTGTCAGTTAAACAATTTGATGATTATTAAACAAGTAAAGTCAAGTCTGTGTCTGATGTTGAATATATTGCTGCCTAATTTCACATGCTGCTCTGCTTAATAAATCTGAAGAAATATTCATATTTTTTGAGCCTGTGAGTCAACTGGCCCCTTCTGTCATGAGTCCTGTGATGAAACATGTGAACAGTGTCAGAAACAACAACACATACTGTTGGCTTATTGAATATCAGGTCCATTTCTACAAAAGAACTTTTTGTAAATGATATAACCTAGATGTGCTATGTTTGACAGAAACCTGGCTAAAATCAGATGATTACATTATCCTAAACGAGTCTACCCCTCAAGATTACTGTTATAAACATGATGGTGCTTCATGTAACATTATCCAGAGAAACAAGTGTTAACGATAAATCCCCCATGACGTTTGTACTTGCTACTGTATACAGGCCACCAGGGCACCATACAATTCAATTCAAATTTCAATTCAAATTTATTTGTATAGCGCTTTTCACAATACATATCATTGCAAAGCAACTTTACACCAAATTAACGTTTTTACAATATACAGTGGGTACGGAAAGTATTCAGACCTGATTGTCTGATTATTAGTATTCCCTTACAGTTTAATTTGCCTGATTATACTGATTGGACTTGATTAGGAAAGCCACACACCTGTCTATATAAGACCTTACAGCTCACAGTGCATGTCAGAGCAAATGAGAATCATGAGGTCAAAGGAACTGCCTGAAGAGCTCAGAGACAGAATTGTGGCAAGGCACAGATCTGGCCAAGGTTATGAAAAAAATTCTGCTGCACTTAATGTTCCTAAGAGCACAGTGGCCTCCATAATCCTTAAATGGAAGACGTTTGGGACGACCAGAACCCTTCCTAGAGCTGGCCGTCCGGCCAAACTGAGCTATCGGAGGAGAAGAGCCTTGGTGAGAGAGGTAAAGAAGAACCCAAAGATCACTGTTGCTGAGCTCCAGAGATGCAGTCGGGAGATGGGAGAAAGTTGTAGAAAGTCAACCATCACTGCAGCCCTCCACCAGTCTGGGCTTTATGTCAGAGTGGCCCAACGGAAGCCTCTACTCAGTGCAAGACACATGAAAAAACACCTGAAGGACTCCAAGATGGTGAGAAATAAGATTCTCTGGTCTGATGAGACCAAGATAGAACTTTTTGGCCTTAATTCTAAGCGGTATGTGTGGAGAAAACCAGGCACTGCTCATCACCTGTCAATACAGTCCCAACAGTGAAGCATGGTGGTGGCAGCATCATGCTGTGGGGGTGTTTTTCAGCTGCAGGGACAGGATGACTGGTTGCAATCGAGGGAAAGATGAATGCGGCCAGGAACAGGGATATCCTGGATGAAAACCTTCTTCAGAGTGCTCAGGACCTCAGACTGGGCCGAAGGTTTACCTTCCAACAAGACAATGACCCTAAGCACACAGCTAAAATAACGAAGGAGTGGCTTCACAACAACTCCGTGACTGTTCTTGAATGGCCCAGCCAGAGTCCTGACTTAAACCCAATTGAGCATCTCTGGAGAGACCTAAAAATGGCTGTTCACCAATGTCTACCATCCAACCTGACAGAACTGGAGAGGATCTGCAAGGAGGAATGGCAGAGGATCCCCAAATCCAGGTGTGAAAAACTTGTTGCATCTTTCCCAAAAAGACTCATGGCTGTATTAGATCAAAAGGTGCTTCTACTAAATACTGAGCAAAGGGTCTGAATACTTAGGGCCATGTGATATTTCAGTTTTCTTTTTTAATAAATCTGCAAAAATGTCAACAATTCTGTGTTTTTCTGTCAATATGGGGTGCTGTGTGTACATTAATGAGGAAAAAAAATGAACTTAAATGATTTTAGCAAATGGCTGCAATATAACAAAGAGTGAAAAATTTAAGGGGGTCTGAATATTTTCTGTACCCACTGTATGTAGTAGTAGCTTACTAGTGGTGACTGTCAAGCTGATGTACATATGGCAGAGATGTGTGGTAAAGATCAATTAATGACATAATCAAACAGACAAAGAACACTATAAATTAGTAGCAGAATTCAGTAGTGCTGTATGTTTTTTCAGGGTTGGCATCATCTGAAGTCCTCTGTGGGGTTGACATCATCTCTTCTTAAGTGTTCTGGATCCAGACTGGAGCTTGTGAATTCCTAGTTACCACAGGATATCAATCCCATGGCAAAAACAGAGAACAAATAGGAACATAATTAGCTTAGCTGCTGTTCAATCCAAGCAAACAAAGGTTTGTTAAACCAGAGCTAAAAGATTAATAATGAACATTTGATCAGATATAACTGCAGGAAAAGTTTATGAGATGCATTATTTGAATGCTTGGCTAAAAAGATGTGTCTTTAATCTAGATTTAAACAGAGAGAGTGTGTCTGAACCCCGAACGTTATCAGGAAGGCTGTTCCAGAGTTTGGGTGCCAAATGTGAAAAAGCTCTACCTCCTTTAGTGGACTTTGCTATCCTAGGAACTACCAACAGTCCAGAGTTTTGTGACCTTAGGGAGCGTGATGGATTGTAGCGTGGTAGAAGACTAGTTAGGTACGCAGGAGCTAAACCGTTAAGTGCCTTATAGGTAAGAAGTGCTATTTTATAGCTGATGCGGAACCTAATAGGTAGCCAGTGCAGAGACTTTAAAATTGGGGTAATATGATCATATTTTCTTGACCTGGTAAGGACTCTAGCAGCTGCATTTTGGACTATCTGTAGCTTGTTTATTGAAGATGCAGGACAAACACCTAGTAGTGCATTACAATAGTCCAGTCTAGAGGTCATGAATGCGTGAACTAGCTTTTCTGCATCAGAAACAGGTCACATGTTTCGCAGCTTGGCAATGTTTCTAAGATGGAAGAATGCTGTTTTTGTAACATGAGAAATATGATTTTCAAAAGACAAGTTGCTGTCTAATATAACACCCAGGCTTTTGACTGTAGTGGAAGTAACAGTACATCCGTCTAGTTGTAGATTGTAAGCCAAGAGATTCTGTGTGTTGTTTTTTGCTCTTCAGGCAGTTCCTTTGATAAGTAATATCTCTGTCTTATCTGAATTTAATAGCAGAAAATTATTGGTCATCCAATCTTTTAAATTTTTAACACACTCTGTTAACTTTGATAATTTAGAAGTTTCATCTGGTCTTGTTGAGATACACTATATTGCCAAAAGTATTTGCTCACCCATCCAAATAATCGGAACAGGACAGGTGTTCCAATCACTTCCATGGCCACAGGTGTATAAAATCAAGCACCTAGGCATGCAGACTGTTTTTACAAACATTTGTGAAAAAATGGGTCTCTCTCAGGAGCTCAGTGAATTCCAGCGTGGAACTGTGATAGGATGCCACCTGTGCAGCAAGCCAGTCGTGAAATTTCCTCGCTCCTAAATATTCCACAGTCAACTTTCAGCTGTATTAGAAGAACGTGGAAGCGTTTGGGAACGACAGCAACTCAGCCACGAAGTGGTAGGCCACGTAAACTGACAGAGCGGGGTCAGCGGATGCTGAGGCGCATAGTGCAAAGAAGTCGCCAACTTTCCACAGAGTCAATCGCTACAGACCTCCAAACTTCATGTGGCCTTCAGATTAGCTCAAGAACAGTGTGCAGAGAGCTTCATGGAATGGGTTTCCATGGCCGAGCCTTCCAAGCCATACATCACCAAGTGCAATGCAAAGCGTCGGATGCAGTAGAGTAAAGCACGCCGCCACTGGACTCTAGAGCAGTGGAGACGCGTTCTCTGGAGTGACGAATCGCGCTTCTCCATCGGACAATCTGACGGACGAGTCTGGGTTTGGCCGTTGCCAGGAGAACGGTACTTGTCTGACTTCATTGTGCCAAGTGTAAAGTTTGGTGGAGGGGGGATTATGGTGTGGGGTTGTTTTTCAGGAGCTGGGCTTGGCCCCTTAATTCCAGTGAAGGGAACTCTGAATGCTTTATCATACCAAGACATTTTGGACAATTCCATGATCCCAACATTGTGGGAACAGTTTGGATCTGGCCCCTTCCTCTTCCAACATGACTGAGCACCAGTGCACAAAGCAAGGTCCATAAAGTCATGGATGACAGAGTCTGGTGTGGATGAATGTGACTCAGAGATGGACATAAATACATAGAAATGTATTTAAAATAAAAATACAAAATACTGAGTAGAAAAATGTATTTAAATACAAATACAAAATACGGTGTAAAAAAATGTATTTAAATACAAATACAGTATTTTGTATTTTTTAAATACACAAAATACATGTGAAATTGGCCATCAAGTGCAGGCATCCCTATTAGGCTGAAATATATCTGGACATATTCTGAATGCAAAACAAAAACATTTAGATGTGTACTACTGATTAGAAATGATCTTCCCTTCCCCTGCCCTGTAGGAAAAACAAAACTAATTTTTTTTCCCCCAAACATCTTTTATTACGTTTTATCACCATCATGACTTCAACTCATTAACAAGAACTCTGCTCTCTCTGTCATTCTGTCACCATAATCTCCCTCTCTCTCTCTTTCTTTCTTTAGTGCTTGCTTCCTTGCTGGCAATCACAAATAAACTTCTGTAGTGAAAAATAGCAGCCATTTATATACTTACTTCTGACCAGGTTACAATGCAGGCTATTCCTTGTGGTGAGCACTATTAAAAATCATACTGTATTTAAAACTGTGGTAACCTTTTCTGCTATCGGGAAAAGAACAGGGATGGGCAATATGACCAAAATATTATTTTTTACTTCACAGCTTTTTTAAAACCACATCAAAAACTGAAAAAAATGAATTTCTTTTTTTCTCTCTCTCTCTCTCTCTCTTTTTTTTTTTTTTTTTTTTTTTTTTTGCAGGTTGTACAATACTTTTTAAGCATAGCAACTTTTATATTTATTTCATGTAAAGTTTGCTTCTATATATAGTTTGTTAAAATTAGAAAGTTTATAAAAAAAAATTAAAATTATTGCACTACATTAAAGTGAGGGTGACAGACAGTGATTAACCTTTTGTCTCTACATCAATCATTTGCATAGATGGGGGAACATAATCACAATTCGGAAATGTTACATGGCATGGAAATGGCATTTTCATTAAGCACCATGTTTGTAAAATGCTTAAAATTTACTAAATGAGCCTGCATAGCAGAAATATTGAATAAAGTAATGGTCCATGTTTCATACATTCGTTAATTAAAAGAAAATGTTTAATGAATTTAAAAAAAATACAATTTAGTGTTACACAGATTAATGTTTTTTTTTCTAAAATCACAAGTTACAAAAAAAAAAAAAAAAAAAAAAAAAAAAAAAAAAAACTTTACCTGTGTCACGCTTAGACGAAGCACACGAACAACGACGTAAATAAACGAAAAGTATTTAATAAATCCAACAGGGAACACAGGAGACACAGGAACACAGGGTAGTAACATTAACGTCCGACAAGGAAAGGGGGGAAAACACACGCTATATATACACAGACTGATTACAACCACAGGTGCAGACAATAAGGGAAATACCAAAACACACAAGGCTGTAGGGGGAATTGACGGGAGAAACCAACTAAACAGTCCAGGGGTGTGACAACCTGGCTACATGCAAGTGTAAATATGAATCTCCTTTCGCGCTTTAAACAGCAAAGTACAACTGAACCAAGTACATTACACTATATTATTCATTCATTCATTCATTCATTCATGCTTCATCCACCCCAACGTTCCAATAATTCCTGCTGCCCCACTAAACACTACATAGATTTATTTGCTCTAAATGACCTAGGCCTGTCACGGAGGCTTGACGAGAGATGAATGATCGAGATAAGTCCCTTTGTAGCGTGATGGAAAACTCAAACGCGGAAGTGAGCGAGTGAGCAGGTTAATCACGCAGTTGGTCTGAGAACGCTCCGATAAGGAGTAGAGATTTCCACCAAGAAATCCGCGTTCTCACACGCACACAGACAGGTAGATAAGAGCTCCGTAGAGCAGAGAGTTTACTCACGTGAGTTGAATTGGAGTCGGGACCTGACGTGGAGTCTTTCATGAACTCAATGTCTGGTGCTAGACAACACCTGCTTCCTGCTTAAATACCTGCGTGAGGTTACTTCCGGGTCCTCGTGACCTCACGTGATCTGATGCGTGTGACAGTACCCCCCCCCCTCCAGGACCGGCACCAGACGGTCCCGGGACGGAGGATACCCGACGACGGTAGTCCTGGATGAGAGTGGGATCCAGGATGAACCGTCCGGGGACCCAAGAACGCTCCTCCGGGCCGTAGCCTTCCCAATCAACGAGATATTGGGTGCCACGGCCACGGGTTCGCGAGTCAAGGATCCTCCGAACGGTGTACGCAGGACCACCGTCAATGATCCGGACCGGAGGAGGAGCAGTGACCTGGGGAGACAGAGGAGAGAAGAAAACATGCTTGAGTTGGGATTGGTGAAACACAGGATGGATCCGGAGGGAAGCAGGCAGCTGGAGCCGGAAGGTGACAGGGTTCAGGCGGTGGGTGATCTTGTAGGGTCCGATGAAGCGTGGGGTGAGTTTCTTGGAGTCCGACTTTAGAGTGATGTTACGTGTGGAGAGATAAACCCTGTCACCTACGTGGAACAATCGTCCCGGAGGGTGCCGGCGGCGGTGTTGAGTGGTGTACCGTTGGTTGGCTTTTTGAATGGCAGTCCTGGCGTGAGTCCAGAGCCGCCGGCACCGGCGGACCAACTGTTGGGCGGACGGGACGTCAACCTCCGGTTCTTGATGTTCGAACACCGGAGGTTGGTACCCGTAGCATACCTCGAATGGGCTTAACTTAGTGGCCGAAGAGGTGTGAATGTTGTTGGATAGTTCGGCCCAGACGAGGTAGCGCGCCCAGGAGCGCTGATGTTCACCAGCAAAACATCGAAGGAAGCGCTCCAGCTGTTGGTTGGCCCGCTCCGTCTGGCCGTTCGTCTGAGGATGGTGACCGGACGATAGACTGGAGGTGGTACCGACCAGACGGCAGAAGGCCTGCCAGAACTTGGCCGTGAACTGGGGCCCTCTGTCCGAGACGATGTCCTTGGGGAACCCATGCAAGCGGACTACGTGCTCGAGTATGAGTTCCGCGGTGGTTTTAGCAGAGGGGAGTCCGGTGAGAGCCACCAGGTGCACAGCCTTGGAGAAACGATCCACAATGGTCAGGATGGTGTTCTTGCCGTCCGAGTCAGGGAGTCCAGTGACGAAGTCCACCGAGATGTGACTCCAGGGTCGTTTGGGGATGGGGAGGGGCTGCAGCTCGCCAGTGGATGGGGTGTTGGTGGTTTTGGAGCGAGCGCAGATGGTACAAGCCTGGACGTACTCCTGTACGTCTCTCCTCAACGTCCTCCACCAAAACGCCCTGCCGATGAAGGAGGTGGTTCTCTGGACTCCCTGATGTCCTGCCAAAGTGGAGTCGTGACCCCACTGGAGCACCTCCTTGCGTAGATGGTCGGGCACAAAGAGGCGTCCAGCGGGAGTTTCCGGGGGTGGGCGGGTCTGGCTGTGACTCTGGCGGACCCTCTCTTCCAACCCCCACTGTAGAGGAGCCAGGATGATGTCGGCCGGCAGGACAGGCGCGGGCTCCGAGGTGATGGTATCTCGTTGATGTTGGCGGGAGATGGCGTCCGCTTTGGCGTTCTTCGAGCCGGGCCGGTACGAGAGATGGAAGTTGAAGTGCTCGAAGAACAATGCCCACCGCGCCTGCCTGGGGTTGAGCTGTTTGGTCTGGCGGATGACGGTGAGGTTCTGGTGGTCGGTCCAGACGGTGAATGGGTCGCTGCCGCCCTGGAGCCAGTGACGCCACTCTTCTAGAGCCCACTTGATGGCCAACAGTTCACGGTCCCCTACCCCGTAACGCTGCTGAGTGGGATTGAATTTTCTTGAGAAAAAACTACAAGGATGTAGTTTCTCGTCTGGACCACGTTGTGAGAGGATCGCTCCTACGCCCACATCGGAGGCGTCCACCTCGACAACGAAGGGTTTATCCGGGTTGGGGTGGATGAGAATGGGTGCGGTGGTGAACAGGAGACATAACTTCTTGAATGCAGAGATGGCTTCCGGGGTGAGTTGGAATTCTCCTCGAGAAGGTCTGGTGAGAGCAGTGAGAGGTGCTGCAGTTGCGCTGAAGCCCTGGATAAATCGCCGGTAGAAGTTGGCGAACCCCAGAAAACGTTGCAGCTGTTTAAGCGACGTGGGTAGGGGCCACGCACGCACAGCCTCCAGCTTCTGGGGATCCATGGCCACACCCTGAGAGGAGATGACGAAGCCGAGGAATGTGGTGGTGTGCTGGTGAAAGGCACATTTCTCCAACTTGCAGTACAACTGGTGGGCCAGCAACCTCTGAAGCACTGCTCGGACATGCTGGGTGTGTTCCTCGAGAGTCTTGGAGTAGACGAGGATGTCATCCAAATAGGCGTAGCACCAACGACCCAGCATGTCCCGGAGAACGTCGTTGATGAACTGTTGAAACACAGACGGACTGTTGCACAGACCAAACGGCATGACGAGGGTCTCGTAGTGACCAGTGGGGGTTATGAAGGCCGTCTTCCACTCATCGCCCTCCCTGATGCGGACCAAGTTGTAAGCGCTCCGCAGGTCCAGCTTCGTGAAGAAGCGGGCACCAGAGAGGGCGTCCAGGGCGGTGTTAGTGAGTGGGAGTGGATGACGGTTCTTGATGGTTATTTGGTTAAGTCCCCGGTAGTCGACGCACGGACGGAGACCCCGTCCTTCTTCTTAACAAAGAAGAACCCCGCGGCCGCCGGTGAGCTGGAAGGACGAATCGTACCGGCCCGGAGTCCTTCCGCCACGTACTCCTCCATCGCCTGGTGTTCGGTGGCCGACAGGGAGTACAGGTGGCCGCGGGGAGGTACCTTACCCGGCTCGAGGTCAATAGCGAGATCGTAGGGACGATGAGGTGGTAGCCGGGCGGCGCGTCTTTTACTAAAGACCTCGGCCAGGTGACGGTACGGGACGGGGATTCCATCCAGCTCGACATCGGGGACCCCAGACTCCCTGAGCACGTCCCAGCCCCCGCCTTGAGACAGAGCTCCTGACAGGTCGCCCCCCAGTGGACGATCCTGTGTGTGGTCCATGAGATGAACGGGTCGTGCGTGATGAGCCAGGGGTGCCCCAGGATGATGGGCGGTGACGTGATCTGAGTGATGAAGAGGTGAATCTTTCGGAGTGGTTGTCGATGTTGAGGTGAAGTTCCTTGGTACGGTGAGTGATGGGGCTGAAGTTGAGGGGGCGACCGTCGATGGCTGTGATAGTTAAAGGCTGGGATAACACCTCAGTCTCAATCCCCAACTGGGCGGCATAAGCCTGATCGATAAAATTCCCAGCCGCACCTGAGTCAACAAATGCGGTGGTCACGATCCGTTGGTGGCCCATGAGGATTGATACCTGAAGGAGCAGCCGGGATTCGGTGGGACAGGATTTAGCGGCAGCAGCACCAGATGAAGACCTCCCCCTCTTCACCTGGTCTGGCCGTTTCCCGGACGCAAAGGGCAGATAGCGCGGTGGTGGTCTGGGGAGGCGCAATAGGCACAGAGACCTTCGCGGTAGCGTCTAGCCCTTTCTGCTGCCGTCAGGGAGGTGCGCCCTATCTGCATGGGTTCCCCGGCTCCGGATGAGTGGGCCTCTGGAGCGGCCGGTGGAGGAGGAGATGGCGCAGCGACAGCGTGGGTGATGGTGTAGTCCGGTTGACGGTGACGGGGGGTGGAGCCTGTGGAGAAATGAAAAGAGCGTTTAGATAAATGTCCCATGCGTTGATCCACCCGGAGGGCTAGCTGGATCATGCCCTCCAGGGTGGCCGGCAGCTCACGCACAGCCAACTCGTCTTTCAGACGGCTAGATAGTCCCTCATAGAAGGCTGTGCGGAGCGCCGCATCGCTCCACTGTGTTTGAACAGCGAGTGTACGGAAGTCCATAGTGTACTTGCTGACGCTGCGCTCGCCCTGTCTCAGGTGGTACAGCCGGGAATCCACCTCCACCTCGCTCTCAGGATGTTGGAAAGCGGCCCTGAGCTGGGTGGTAAATTCGGGGTATGAATGCGCAGCGATCCCGTCAGCTTTCAGGACCGCCGCAGCCCACTCAGCTGCCTGCCCGGTGAGAAGTGATATGAGGAGGGCAATCCTGCTGCGATCAGATGGGTATCGTGCTGGCTGGAACTCAAACAGAAGTGAAAGGTTAGTGAGAAACACATCGCACCGGGTTCCGGATCCATCCCATTTCTCCGGGAGTGCGATCTTAGGTTGAGGGGCGGGGCGGTCTGGGGCTGCGGGAGCGACCTGTGCAGGCAGCCAGGTCATCATAGTCCGCTTGCAGTGCCGTGAGATCGGACTGGAGGATCCCGCACTCCTGCCGAAGACCCGCGGTCTCGACACGAAGCGCGTTAACCTCCGCCCGAAGCCCCACCAGCTCCTGCCGCAGACTCATGATTTCCCCCGACTGCTGCTGGATCACACCCCACAATTGCCCCAAATCCGCCGGGACCGTTTCGGGACCAGACATTCTGTCACGGAGGCTTGACGAGAGATGAATGATCGAGATAAGTCCCTTTGTAGCGTGACGGAAAACTCAAACGCGGAAGTGAGCGAGTGAGCAGGTTAATCACGCAGTTGGTCTGAGAACGCTCCGATAAGGAGTAGAGATTTCCACCAAGAAATCCGCGTTCTCACACGCACACAGACAGGTAGATAAGAGCTCCGTAGAGCAGAGAGTTTTACTCACGTGAGTTGAATTGGAGTCGGGACCTGACGTGGAGTCTTTCATGAACTCAATGTCTGGTGCTAGACAACACCTGCTTCCTGCTTAAATACCTGCGTGAGGTTACTTCCGGGTCCTCGTGACCTCACGTGATCTGATGCGTGTGACATTACCTTAATGCAGAAAACTGGATCGCTGATCCAATGCTGACTCTGCTGCAGGCAGCTCACCTGCATGAGTGTTAAGGTTGGGGGAGGGGTGTGTCTGAACTAAATCAGCACCCTGATAAAGAGGTTGATTGGCACAAAGTATTTTATGTATTTTGAAAATACAAAATACTCATCTTAAATGTATTTAAATACAAATTACATTAGATTTTTCCCAAAGGCTTTACAATACAAAATACAAAATAGTATTTTGTATTTCAAATACGTATTTTAAATACATTTATCTAAAATACTGCCCATCCCTGATGTGACTGACCTGCACAGAGTCCTGATCTCAACCCGATAAAACAACTTTGGGATGAATTAGAGCGGAGACTGAGAGCCAGGCCTTCTCGTCCAACATCAGTGTGTGACCTCACAAATGCGCTTCTGGAAGAATGGTCAAAAATTCCCATAAACACACTCCTAAACCTAAGCTGTTACAGCTGCAAAGGGTGGACTGACGTCATATTGAACCCTATGGATTAGGAATGGGATGTCACTTAAGTTCATATGCGAGTCAAGGCAGGTGTTGTGAATTTTTTCTTAGAGACCAGGAGACGTTTTTGGATATCTTGAAGCAGAAGTTTCTCTTTATTCAGATACTCGCTGCTCTGCACTGCAGTCTTCAAAAAAAAGTCTGACAATATCTCAGCACAGCAAAGTATATAGGTTTGAAGGAGGCGGAGTACATAGAGGTGGAATCAATCTAAACAAAGCATGCAAATGTGGTACAGGAAATCAGCTCAGTTAAAGATTTTTCCCAGCCTTGATCTATTTAGCATACAAGTGTCATTTAAATGCATAGGTGCTTAAACAAAAGGCACAGTTGTACCTTGAGCTTAGAATTCACACTTAACTTGGGAAAACCTGCCAGATGCTGAGGAACTGCATAAAGACAAAAGGTTACTGTCTCAGGGCCTGGGCTGCCTGCTCTTAGACTGTCACAATATACATAACTTTTTCAGTTCAGTTGTTATATTGGAACCTATATCAAATATGCATAAGATCAGCATATTTTAAACAGATTCTTAAATTTGTAATCCTTCAGTCCCCCCTTTGAGAGTTCTAATAACTCTCACATAATACAAATTTAAACCTCCATAAATCCATTCTATAGCCTATGTTTGTTAACATTAAGTCCCATCTTCCATTCATGTAACTTGAAATAGTTACAGGCACATATATCTTATTCTGTGTCTTGTCCTAGATTTAATTAGGTGTGATAGTTCTTTTCAGAACCATAACTGTTGACACATACGACATGGATGGTAACATGTCATACAAACTACATGTTGACACAGAAAACCATGTAGCGTAAGAGTGGAAGTCCTGACGTCCATGGCGCCTGAATAGCTGTGTAGTCTGTAGTTTTCTGTAGTCCATTTCCCACGTAGATTCACTCAGATGACTCTTTGTCCTTGTGAATCTTGTTCATGGATGTCTGAGGTGATGCTTTACTCCAGGATGCTGCTTTTGAAGACATCATGGCATGTACACATACCTGCAACACAAGAAAACAGAGAAACAGCAGACCAGCAGTATTCATGCATAGACATTTTTAAACTTCTGTTGATCGTATAGTGGTTTTAAGTCTAATGATCGTATAGTGGTTTTGTTGACCTAGTCTTAAGTCATTTGACACCTATGGACCAGTGAGGTGGGGACAAACTGATGAGGGGAAAAAACCTATGAGGAAATCTTCACCACAGGGTTGGCCCCCGAGGCCTGTTGCACTTCGGTTCTTCCCTGGGCTCCTCACTGGCCTGTGTGTCCTAGTCTGTCCCTGTAGTTAGTGTGCGAACTTAACTGTGCAATCACTCCATCCTCTAATGAAACATCAGTCATAGCAAACATCATAACCCATAGAGGATAGGTGAGTGACTGGAGTGTGCTGTAGTATTGTTTTTGGCTGTGAGTGTCCTTAACCAGAGTCCCCCAGTGGGAGTAAGTCAACTTCCTTTTGTTCTATTTACAAAGAATCTTTTCATCTTTGTTGTAGATTACTGGGGTAATTAAGAACTCACAGCCTTAACAGTTAGCACCTCAGCAAGCTGCTCCACAAGTCTGGTGTAGTGGGGAGAGTCTGCTTCAGAGTTGCAAGCAGACTGAGTAGGAGCTGATTTACACTGTTCATTTCTCTTACATACTTTTTGTTTTTTCTACACTCTTTCATCCAGTGTCCACGTTTACCACAGTAATGACAATTACCCTCCCTCTTAGGACAATTACGTTTCTGTTGGTTCTTTGTGTTGACCTGAAAGGATGCTGCTGCAATCTTTACTCTTGCTTTAACATCAGAGTCTCTTTCCCAAATAGCTAACATGTCTAGGTTACTTCTGAGAGTTTTGTTAGACCAAGTTAGATCTAGGAATGTCAAGGCTTTTCTGTACTCAGCTACAAGGCCATCTGACCAGATGCGGACTAAGGGTCCCTTGTCATCTAGCACACTTTCAGAATGATCAACTATTCCACTGTAAGTTACAGCTGTCTGGCAGAACCTTACAGTGTATTCATTCACCTTTTCTTCTTTCCTTTGTACACAGTTAGTGATTCTGGACCAGTCTATTTTGGGTCCCATGATATTCTTCAGAATTTTCAAAACACCTTCTCTCAAATCCGCTTTACTGGCATGTTGTAGTTCAGAAGTAACAGCAGACTCAAAACTGTTGAATTCAGATTCAGTTAGAATTTGTGACATCAGCTGTATGACTTCTGCTAACGACATGTCGTAGAGACGCATTTTGCTAGTCAATGCTCTTCTAAATTCAGAAAAATTTATGCGTGCTGAGGGTAAGCTCTGGGATAGTCTTTCTATATCTTTAGGTCCTAGCGCTGTATGGACTGCTTGTAACTGGAGTCTGGGGGTTGCAGATGGAACAGTTTCAACACCTTCTACCGTACTCTGAGCCCTTTGTCTTGCTCCACATACTTCAACTGAAATTGCTGAATCTTTCTCTATCCTTCTAGCATTGCATTTGTCCTCTTGTCTACACAAAGACTGTAAGTCAGGATAGCTTTCATCTGACTGTTGGTCGTTTGAGTCACTTTTGGTTGAGGCCTTGTTATGGCCCACCTTTTTAGTGAGACAGGACACTCGAGTGTGCAGCTGTTTGTTTTGTTCTTTTAACTTAGCAATACACTGAGCTTGTTCTTGTGCTAAGGATAAGGTAAATTCTCTGTGGCAGCAGATAATGCCTTTAATGTTTTTCTTTCGGATACATGCTCCAAGTACCTTTTTGCATTCTTCAGTTGACCATACTTTTTCTGGATCAATACCAAATTTCTTTGTTAAATCCAATCTGACTGACTCTGTCACTATCGAGTCCATGTGCTCTCCTAACAATGATTTGAACTCATTGTCTGTCCATAAAGGGGTAGCTAGTCCACCTTTCTCAGTTGTGGGAATCAACCTAGCGTTCCTTCTTAACATTTTGTAATGTTTTTCTGACACAACAATACACTTCTAACACCTCCCTGGCAAGCAGAGGATAAATTTGTTAACACAGAACAACTGTTGTTAACCTTCTCTGGCAAAGCAGAGGAAAACCTAGTTAATACACATTATCATGTATTCAACCTTCTCTGGCAAAGCAGAGGATTCCTGAACATAAACTACTAGCAACTTTATGCTAATCTTCTCTGCCTAAAACAGAGGATAACAGATATTAGCACGTAATGCTAATCTTCTCTACCTGAATAGAGGAAAACTTGTCTGTTAACCAAACCCTGCAGCTGTTTGTTAACACTTCTCTGGTGGCGCAGAGGCTAACCACATGTACTGGTCTGTAGTGGTTCTTTGAATAGAGTAACACTCACCAAATCGTTGTTGAGCTGAAAAAATGTTTCTGGAATTCAGTCTGGAACGATGTCTGGCGAGAAGCTCTATCCGGGTCACGGCACCAAAACTGTTGTGAATTTTTTCTTAGAGACCAGGAGACGTTTTTGGATATCTTGAAGCAGAAGTTTCTCTTTATTCAGATACTCGCTGCTCTGCACTGCAGTCTTCAAAAAGAGGTCTGACAATATCTCAGCACAGCAAAGTATATAGGTTTGAAGGAGGCGGAGTACATAGAGGTGGAATCAATCTAAACAAAGCATGCAAATGTGGTACAGGAAATCAGCTCAGTTAAAGATTTTTCCCAGCCTTGATCTATTTAGCATACAAGTGTCATTTAAATGCATAGGTGCTTAAACAAAAGGCACAGTTGTACCTTGAGCTTAGAATTCACACTTAACTTGGGAAAACCTGCCAGATGCTGAGGAACTGCATAAAGACAAAAGGTTACTGTCTCAGGGCCTGGGCTGCCTGCTCTTAGACTGTCACAATATACATAACTTTTTCAGTTCAGTTGTTATATTGGAACCTATATCAAATATGCATAGGATCAGCATATTTTAATTTCTTAAATTTGTAATCCTTCACAGGTGAGCGAATACTTTTGGCAATATAGTGTATATAGTTGAGTATCATCAGTATAACAATGGAAACTAATCCTGTGTTTTCTAATAATATTACCAAGGGGCAGCATGTATATTGAAAACAGTAGAGGACTTAGAACGATAGGACAGGTAGGATCTAAACCATCTTAAAGCCTGCCCTTGAATCCCTGCATAATTTTGTAGTCGATCTATTAGTATGTCATAATCTATAGTGTTGAACGCAGCACTAAGATCAAGTAAAACTAGTAATGAGATGCAGCCTTGGTCTGACGCAAGAAGCAAGTCATTAGTGATTTTAACAAGTGCAGTTTCTGTGCTTAATAACCACCAGCTTGAATGGTTTTGGGATGTGACCTAAGGTTAACGATGAGTTAGTGTTATTGAGAAATGTTTTTTTCTGCTACAGGTAACAATTCTTGGTAACGCTTTAGATTACAACCCGCAAAGAACTACGCAAGTAAACTGAATTTACGGTGTATGTTTCTGTAATTATAGTGTACCTATTAGTACGTATGTGTAGGTATAAGGGAACAATAAATTACGTTCTGGTAATAGAGAGTAACAACCAGATATAACCTGCAAAGAACTACATAAATAAACTAAAGTTACGATGAATGTTTCGTATTTATATTGTACCTACGTGTAAGTATAAGGGAACAATATGTTACATTTGGGTAATAATGGGGTAGCAAACAGATATACAAATAATTTATAATGGATTAATTTAAAAAACTTAACAGGTACCTATTCTATTAAATCGTACGTTTGGTGTATCTATACGTAAGCTTTTTTAAATTACTGGGAAATTATACTCTTGTTCCATGTAGTTACAGGGTAATTGTGCCCTCTGCGGGCTGTAAATTAAAGTGGCGATTGTTCCCCTCTTGTTCAACGAAGTTACAGGGTACAATACATATAACAACGCGACGTAAAATGTGGTTCTACAAAATGTACATTTATTTACATTTTTACAGACACTAAATGTACAATACTGACATATTTACATCATCTAAACATTTAACGTTTACTTAATATGAAATTATAACACTTCATTCTGTTCTGTGTGATTTCTGTTGCCAGCTCGTTTCCAGGAATAGGTCTACATAATGTTATCATGACTACACGGTAAACCCTTAAAATAAATAATATTTCTGCAATCGTTTAATCATTCATGTAATATTAACTTCGTTTGCTGTGGTGGAACACAAAGGCGTTTTCTCTAACATGCTGTGACTAACAATAGAACCATAAAATACACCGAACACGCATCATAATTACAAATTAAACAATTTTATTTGTGTGCTGTAACCCAGATCTTCAGAATCCTTACGATTTGCGAGGACCAGAACCAAATTCAAGGCTTTGTCCGGCGATCTTCATCTCCATCTCTAGCAGCGAGTCCAGCAGCAACAGCCATAAACCCGTGCTAAAGTGCATTTTGCTACAGGAAAATCGGACGTTCGTTGGCTCTTGCCTGCATTCGTCACAGATTACGACATGCCGTGTTTCTGGTGAGATGTGTTGGCATGACGCGCGGGCGCCTTCGAGGAGTGGATCAAGACAATAATCTGGATAATATTTTCAGCGATTAACAATTGAAATTCTGCTCTCATCTACTGCACCTCAAACCTACTGTATTCCGCCAGAGAGGACTGCGGCTGCAAACGCATCGTTATTTGGATTACTTTTTTGTATGACTGTTGACATTTTTGCAATAAATAAATGATTGTGATTGCACTTTCCTGTTTTTTATATTTTTATTACTGTTCAGTCATAACGTTAGGTTTAGAGGTAGAAGTGGGATTAGCGACTATAAAAAAATATTTTTAGATATATTTTCAGATTGTGTGTTTATGTATTGAACCTACCCTGTAACTTCGTTGAACAAGAGGGGAACAATCGCCACTTTAATTTACAGCCCGCAGAGGGCACAATTACCCTGTAACTACATGGAACAAGAGTATAATTTCCCAGTAATTTTAAAAAGCTTACGTATAGATACACCAAATGTACGATTTAATAGAACAGGTACCTGTTAAGTTTTTTAAATTAATCCATTATAAATTATTTGTATATCTGTTTGCTACCCTGTTATTACCCAAACGTAACATATTGTTCCCTTATACTTACACGTAGGTACAATATAAATACGAAACATTCACTGTAACTTTAGTTTATTTATGTAGTTCTTTGCAGGTTATATCTGGTTGTTACTCTCTATTACCAGAACGTAATTTATTGTTCCCTTATACCTACACATACGTACTAATAGGTACACTATAATTACAGAAACGTACACCGTAAATTCAGTTTACTTACGTAGTTCTTTGCAGGTTGAATATCTGGTTTGTTATCCCCTTATTACCCAAATATAACATATTGTTCCCGTATACCTACATGTACGTTCTTTATAGGTACACTATAATTACAGAAACATACACCGTAAATTCAGTTTACTTACGTAGTTCTTTGCGGGTTGTAATCTAAAGCGTTACCCAATTCTTTCAGCAATTTGGATACTGGATCTAATATGTATATAATGTTGTTGGTTTGTTTAGCTCTTCCTGTCCTATAGTTGTAAAGAAAAGTTTTTCTTTGGGTGTGGCGAAAGAAGCTGATGTATTAGACTCTGTAGAATCTACATTGGTTATTGTATTTCTGATGTTATCTATTTTATCAGTGAAGAAATTCATAAAGTCATTACTATTTGTAACCAGGAGTGAATGACGAGAGGCGAGCGGATCCATGTGCGAGCTTTATTAATTAAACAAGACAGATACAAGGTCGAACAGGCAGGGTCGAGACAGGAGCAGACAGGTGTGTCACAGGCAGTCGAAGAGAATGATCCAATAAACAAGAGCGATAATCCACAAGGCAGGCGGCTAGACAGACGTAAACGAGAAAACCAGGCGGGAGATCAAAAACTAGGAACTAGGAAACCAGAGAAACGCTAAACAAAGGGAAAACACTAACAATACAACAGTTCAACAATCCGTGACATAAACTGGGGAAGTCCGGGCTTTATAGGAAGCCTGATTGGTCATGGGGGCTGACGCAATCAGTGCGGTGGAGGATGGGAGATGCAGTCCGGAGTGCAACGTAACAGTCAGAGTGAAATGGAAAGATGAGAGTGACATCTGGTGGTGAGCAGTCCGCAGAGCACCGACCAGATTCGTGACACTATTAAACTGTAAGGGAATACTAATACTTAGACAATTAGCGCTTTATCAAAATTAACCAATAGTTCTGAAAGGAATTCTGCAAATTCTTTTAGGAAATCTGTATATGGTCCTGGCGGTCTATACACAGTAGCTAAAACAAGAGATAGGAGAGATTTCTTTAGCAAATCTGACAGAGTAACATTAAGCAAAAGTATTTCAAATGAATTAAACCTGTATCCTGTTTTCTGAGTAACACTGAAAATATCACTGTATATTGTTGCAACACCACCACCATGACTGCTTTGGGTGCGAGTGATCTAATGTTTAGGAGCCCAAGCTTTAAAAATGGTTTCTGTTCATTTATTTTGCATTTTTCTGGTTTAATCACAGTTAGATTTTTTTCTGGATCCTGCATTAAATTTATGTTTTGACCTCACTATTCGAGGAACAGACACAGTCTTTATAGATTGGACGGTGCAAGTACTATCATTTAAGCATTCAGAACAAAAGCCATCGTAGCAATCATTTGAGAATCTACTTACTAGTCAAATGGAGCGTAGCGTCCTGGAGATGTTGTCCGACAGCAGCTCCGCTCCGACTCTGCTGGGGTGCAGGCCATCAGCACGGAAAAGCCTAGGACGTTCCCAGATGTAGATGTAGACTGTGGCGACACTATTGCCCATCACTGCCTGCTGAATATGCTACTTTAGCAAATCGCGCTGCTGTTCAGTGTATCTTTAAAGTAGATCTTTACTTAAAGGGGTCATCGGATGCCCATTTTCCACAAGTTGATATGATTCTTTAGGGTCTTAATGAAAAGTCTCTAATATACTTTGATTAAAAATTCTCAATGGTTTTGTAAAACAACACCCTTTTTACCTTGTCAAAATCAGCTCTGCAAAAATCATCCCATTCTAAGGGGTTGTTCCTTTAAATGCAAATGAGCTCTGCTCGCCCCGCCCCTCTCTTCTCTCTGTGGAAAGATGGTCTTGTTTACTTTAGCCGCGTTTAGCCACTAAACTTCCTAACTACCACATTAAAAGGAAAAGGCAATCGCAAAGATTAATAAAAACACTTCTGCTTTAAGTGAAGCTGGATCATGAATGATTCTCGTGAACATAGACGGATATATGTAGATTGGGTATATATATGTAGTAAATGACGACCACTATGTTCATTATTACATCCAGCAACACAACACCTCAATCACTCAATCAGAGATATTCTTGTCTAACTTACATCCCTGCTCCAGCACCAAAACAAATAAAGTTACTGGACTGTTACAGCTGATCTGAGGTAAGACGCTCATGTCAATCAACTATTGTGGGCGTGTCCTCTGTCATGTGACACCACAACGACAGGCATCTGAGAACGGCTCGATTTGAAAAAGGGGATATTATTTTTACAGATTAATTAAAAACCACTGCATGGATTTTTATCATTATAGTGTAGATTTGTACATACACTGACAACACACATTAATGTTCAAACAACATGTAAAAGTGAACTTAGCATCCGATGACCCCTTTAATAGCACGAAGAGCAAATATTGACATGGACTGTACATTGAGATCAATTTAAACTCTCTTTGATTCCGACACATACCCTGTGCGAGTTATTGTTTTCATCTTTAAAATAGGAGCAAGAATGCAAATTTCCCAGAATATCCAAACGATGGCAAATGTGACAATTTTTACAACAGTTCAACAAAAAAAGGTAATATTAAGTTAACATTTTACATTTTAAATGTAGTATTCTGTATTTTAAACAGAATATTGCCATGTTTGTAATATCAAATAATGCCAAATAAGGATATTACATAGTACCAGGGGGACTGAAGATTGTATTATAGTATTTTAAACATGTCTCAGACTTTTTATTTTTCAACAGTCTTATTGAAGAAATATAAAAGTACAAATCAAAACAAATTTAACATGGGAGATGAATTAAGATATTTTTGTTTATGTATGTGAAATTTTGCTAATAAAATAAAAAGATTAACAAGTAACTTGTTTGCGAGGCAAATGAGTAATCCAAACTGACAGTCTGAAGTTCAACCGAGGCGGCAAGACGAGGGGTTAAATCAATGACAGGCGACAAGTCCAGTGCAGGCTGAAGGCAGACAAGACGAGATAAACAGGCTAGGATCAAGGCACGGATGACTAGACAAGAAACCAGATTAAATTAAACTCAGGAAACTTTGGAATTGGATCCGTTAAGTAGCTACCACAGAATGCGTGATAAACGCTATCCAATACTCCGACCTGAATGAAAGTGACGGCCTCGTATTTATACTGTGTGTGATTGGATGTGGCTGTGTGCGTAATCGGAGAAGTGAAGCATGGGAAATGTAGTCCAGGGTGTAGTGCAGCAGTCTAAGTAGTGTGAGTGTCAATATGATGGCGACCTCTGGTGGTGGGCAGACTGGACAGGACTTGTGACACTGACAAAGTGTTACTGGAAGAGATTTAACAACTAAGTTAAATTCCCTAAATTGTACAGGGAAACTGTAAATAGACATGAACTGTTCATAAGTTAAATTATTCCTAAATTTTCAAACATTTTTATATGATTAATATCTCTGTTGCACCAGTTTGTTAAAAATAATGATTTATTTGCATAAGTTATATTACCACTGTTCCAAATGAAGGAGGTGTGAGGAGAGAAATTGTGAGAGCAACAAATGTTCCAAGCGAGAAGAGCTTGCTGCTGAAATGTGGATAATCTGAGAGAGATTTTAGAAATATTGTAATCACATGTTTACAGAAATTTCAAGACACCAATTTTATTTTATTTTAAGAGAACTAGGGATGATCAAACATCTCTGAAGCCAATTAATCTTAAAGGTCCAACATCCTCAAAACAAAGCATCTCCAGACCTCCTTCAGCCGCCTTATTAGTTTATTTTTCCAAATAAATGAGAAGAACAAATTGTTAATATCTTTGCAGTTAGAATCTTTGACATACAATGATAAAGAAGGATAAACAAACCGAGATAAGCCTTCAGCTTCAGATAATAAGACACGACCATAAATGTAAAGATCATAAATGGATCACGCTGTAACCAGCAATTTAACACAAAATTTAACTGATAATAATTCCAATTAGTAATACTTCAACTACTAACAAAAATAAAAAGGGGGAAATTGGGCAACCTTGACGCACTCCACGATTAATGTTGAGAGCTACTAATATCAGTGTTAAACATTTTAACAACATTTAAAAATGATTCCCAAAACCAAAAAGTGCTATAGTTTTAAACAAGAATTCATGTGTGTCGAATGCTTTGAAAAAATCCAGAAAAAGAATAATGGCACCATCTTCTACATTCTCAGCATAGTCAAGCACTAGCCTAATATTATTGCTTATGTGACGACCTTTTAGAAAAATGGTTTGATATTCGCTGATTATGTTATTTAACCCTTTCCGTAATCTATTAGCAAATACCAAAGTAATTAGTTTGTAATCAATTGTTAGAAGGGAGATCGGTCTCCAATATGATATGGGTCTTTATCAGGTTTAGCAGTTAACAAAATGACTCCCTGTCTCATGGTAGTACACATTTCACCACTATTAATACATTCAGTGTATATATTATAGAGAGGATTTTCAATGTGTTCCCAAGAATGTAAATAAAATTCACAAAAAAAATGAAATTTTCACAATTAAATTGATCAAATTTAGAGTTACATAAATTACTATAAAAGGAAAAAACATAATCAGAAATATTTTTAGGGTCCGTACAAGGGCTTCTATTAATATTTAAAGTAGCTAAAGTATTTCTTCTAAAATTTCTTTTCTCTAGAGCAAAAATATACAAGCTATTTTTTTTCCGCCATCTTCTAGCCATTTCGCCCTTGAACAGATAAAAGCACCCTTAGCTAGATTAAGAGAAATAAGATCTAGTTAAGATTGATTTTTAACTAATTCAACTTCATCTTCTTTAGTAAGAATTTGCTTCTGTACCAAAATACATAAATTATCAAGTAATTGTATTTCCTTACATTTGTGATTTGTTTGTTTTTTTTTTTTTTATTACATTTAATTGCAATGATTCTGACATTACATTTGAAAAATTCCCATTTATTTTTAAATAAATTAACCTTCCTTTAACACAAGTATTAAAACTATCATCTTTAAAAGAATGAAGGGGGATAATGAAAGGTGTAGCTTGAAATGTATACAAAAATCTCAGAAGAACAATCATTTTATAACATTTATCCTACCTACCATAAACATGGTAGGTAGGATTTTAAAAGATAATATCATCTTTAACTGTTGTGCATCAATAAAAAAAAGTTGCACATAGGCCCATAGTGGACAAAAGTGTCCATGTCAAAAAAAGTGTCATAAAAATTCAGTGGGTGGGAGCACAGACTTAAGTTTGGTCTCATTTTAAAGAAGACCCATGGCAGATTACTGATGAAGTAGAAAAATTTTAAAAAGTGAAATAAAAAAAAGTTATAGAGGTTTAAGTTTATGAATATGCTTTTATATAAAGCATATTTTATAAAAAATATATATTTTATGAAACATGTTGAACTCTAAACCTGCTAGAAAATCAAAGCCATAAATCTAAACAAGCTGTGTTTCAAATTTGAGGTTGATATCTCAAAAAAATTAGATTTCAGTAAGATTTTGTTTGGACGCAGTACCAAATTTCCCCCCCTTGGTCACACAGTGGTTGGATTTGTGATTTTGGTAGTTTTTGTCTCTCAAATGTAAGAACACACATAATTTTCTTTTTTAATGACACACATACATACCACACACTGTCATCCATACCAACACACCCACACAATTAAAGCTGCATTATTTATCCGATTGGCTCAATAATATGCAGAAGCAAAAAACAGGAATAAAGCGAGTATTTGCTTTATAGGCCAAACCTGAAAAAAATGGCACCATCTGGGAAAAAATATAGTAAAAAATTACATTTTAACGCCTTGCCAACAGAATGAAAGCCTCCTAACAAAAATTATATTATTTTACAGGTAAATGGCACTGCGATTAAAGATAGCAGTTTTAATGGGTTTCAATTTACTAACTTTAATGGGGAAGTTTCCTAACTGTGATTACTAACCGTGATTTTATTTCATTCACTTCCCCCGAATAATCTCTTCATCCAAACTTTGTTTTGCTTCAGAACTAAGAATGGGACGGTCCAAATCAGAAAAAAAAAAATCTTCTATTACATTTTGGTTTGTTTCACTTTTTGATTTTCTGTGAAAGTTAGCAAAGCAACCATTAATTTCCTTAGGGTCAATGAGAATCTTCCCATGATCTGATTTTATTTTATATATTGCACGTGTTGCCTGAAAATGCTTCAATTTTTGGGGCTTGTCACCAATTTCAAACTGTCTTTGTTTGATATGCATAAGTTGTCTTGAAACAATCTTAGAAAGTATAGCATTATATTCGCTTCACAGCGCAAATATTTTTTAAGAGTGGACTCACAGTTGGTTGATTTATATTCAGTCTCTTCATTTGTTACTTGTGTGTCAGTTTCAATCAGTTTAGCCCTGTTCTGCCTTTTTTTGGCTGGCTGATATGCAACAATATCACCGCTGATAACTGCCCTCATTGTCTCCCAAAGTACTGAATCAGATACATCTCCTTTATCATTGTTTTCTAAAAACAATGTAAATTTGTTAGATATGTAATGGAGTTCAAATAAATGTTGAAATGCTGGAATTGTTGGAATTGGTTGTTGCACTGCTCCAGTTACGTTCATTATATTAGTGGGCAGTGCTATGTAATTGGCAGCAGTCCCATGAAGCTTCGCTGCTGGTAAGCTGCTTCGATGATCGCTCTTGTCTTATTAATTGAGTTTGGATTGTTTTCAAGCACAAAGCTGAATTATGCTACACATATGATTATTATGTTTGTCTGTCAGCTCCTAGTCCTGTTACTAGTCTATGATGTGTTAATTGTGAAGAAAAAACAAAGAGCACATGCATTACCTTGCTTGTAAACTCTAAACCTCTGTTTATTTCACTTACGACTGTCACGCATCTTTGAGCTGCAATTGAACCTTGGTCCTGTTTGTCCCAGCTGTGTCTGCCCAGGACAATAAAGGGATGCTCTGAGTGATCAGCTACCTGACTCTGTGTTCATCATTCCACCATCACCAACACAGTCACAGATAGATAGTCACAAAACATACCAAATTTCCAGGTATAATTTCCTCTACTTGATTTTATTTTAAGATTAAGAGAAACTGGGGAATGGTCCGATAGCAGTCTAGTATGGTATTGTGTTGAAACTACACATTGCAGCAATCTTGAATCTATTAGGAAGAAATCGATCTTTGAACAAGTTTTATGGACTGAGGAGTAAAATAAAAAATCAAGATCCTTGGATGCATAGCTCTCCTGCTGTCTACCAAATTAAACTTCTGCGTATGATTCCTGCATATGACAGACGATTTACTTGTTATGGTTCGACGAGGATGTGTGTCTAGCCTAGCATTTAATGCACAATTATAGTCACCAGCTATGATGGCTCGTGAATTCATAAAGTCTGAAACGTCATCAAAATTAGGCCCATATAAATTCATCTGTAGCGAGGAGTCAGAGGGATTTGGATTCGTGTGCAGCTTTATTAATGAGTAGTCCGACAATACAGGGTCGATCACCAGCAGGAACAACAACAGAGGCAAGGCAGCGACAATAACTTGGGACAGGCGCAGGTCAGGGCTGGCGGAAAACATTCAGCATCAGGCAGGGGGCAGGCAGGGGGTCGAGGCAGGTGACTTACAATCACAGTTCAAAAAGAGTCCAAGTTGAAGCAGTCAGAAAACGATTAACAGTCCAAGGTCAAACATGGGTTGGCTTAAACACAGGGAACAGTGCTCAGTAATGACAGCCGGGACACATTAAGACTTCGCAGGGAGCCATGTGTGTGATCAGATTATATAGTGTGAGTGTAATGGGATGCAGGTGTGTAGGTGTGGTCAGTCACAGGTATGAGGGATGATGGGAACTGATGTCCGAAAAGGAACAGTCAATATTCCGGGGAAGGTTCCCTCTGGTGGTGTGGAGGAGGCGGTACGGGAGCCTCCTCTGTAACATCACTAAAGTGATGAGTAATGAATTTATCTCCCCAACATACAACCAAATACCTGCCATTTCTATCCTTAATTGTTTATGTATAAAGGGAACAGACTTATCAATAATTATTGCTACACCTCTAGCTTTGGTAGAAAAGTTTGATTGGTAGACTTGAGACATCCATGGGACTTTAATACTAAACTTGGCTGTAGTTTTAATATGCGTTTCTTGGTGGAAAACTATTTCTGCACCCGATATCTTGAGATCCGCAAAAACGTTTCCTCTTATGATTGGACTAGTAATTCCACGCATATTCCATCTTAACAAAATCAATGTGCTGCCACCATGAACATTCACTCTGTTACTCGGTTCATAAAATAACACATGCTCTGGCTGATGTCTTTAAATAAGAGCTGTCAAGTGAACCTTCCCATTTAAAAATGTAACCTTTGTGTGAACATGAACAATATGAACCTTTTGAATTAGAACATAGTCCCATTCCTACCCCTCCTGCCCCCAGTTATTGCATCCCATGCAACGACTATGGATGCTCTCCACCCCAAAATTTGCATCTATCAACTCACCCTTGATGCCACTTGGCATTCTTCTATTTAAATAGTTCACCACTTATCTCACAAAATACAACAGAAGTGATACAGTCCTTTCAGTTTATCAAATAGGGTGCTATATGGACTTCATTTCATTTCTTCTGATCGCACTGTCACTGTGGCTTCTCCATTTCTCCAGTTTTCCAACACATTCCAAAGATATGATTCGGCCATCTCGGGTGAATCAAAAACCTTTGTTTCATTGCCCTTCACAGTCACAGTGAACTTGAAGGGACAACGAAATCGACCTCTCACTTCGTGCTCCCTGCATTTCTTTTGGATGTTGTCTAACCTCTGACTCTGTTTCAAGACGTCGGCAGCCAGATCTGGGAAGATGTGTACCACTTTACCATCATATTCCAGGGGTTTTGATCTTGCCAGGCACAGAATGCATTCTTTCACTTGATAATGATGAACTTGGACAATAAATGCAGAGACTGGCCATCTCTTGAAAGATGTGGTGATCAGTGTGCCCTATCAATCTTAATTGGACTGTCAAAGTTCCCTTCGCCCAGTACTTGGTCCAGACATTTCGTCACGAACTCAGTAGGATCACCTTCCTTTATTCCACCAATTCTAATGTTTTGTCGTCGAGATTTCGACTACACGTCGCAGGTCTTTTCCCTTACCTTTTCAAACTTGGTCTCCAAGCATGCACACCGTTTCTCCAGCAACTCGATGTGGGTTTCGTGAACTTTTGTTGTCTCTTCAGTCACTGTCACTTTGGTGAAAATGTTAGCAAGGGACACGTTCAGCTCTGGTACTGTACATCACATTTTCTGTCAGTTCTCCTCCTCTTCAGTGCTATTTATTGCCAAGCCAGAACAAACCACAGAGAAGTCCTGGTCCAAAATTCAAAGTATTTTGAAGTGCTTGTAATTTAGATCAGATTTGACTAAACTATTTGACTTAACTAACCTGAGAATAATAAAAATCAGGTGAACATGTTTAAATACGCACCCAAAAACACAATGAACAATCATAATGACCAAACAAAAAGATAGCATAGATATCACAGGCTTGCGTAAATCATAGTTTTTAGATTAAATACACAGAGAAAAAGCACAATGATGAGGTTAAATATCTCTGAATAATTCATCAAAACGCATACCCCTGCTTTTTCCTTTGTTATTTATAAGCCTCTGATAACATGAGAGAACCAAGAAAAAGATGAAATCATCAGAGATTTAAGCCACTTTTGCTTGTGGATGAAAAAAATTGCACATCAAATAAAGAAATGTCTTTTTTTTAAATAAGTAATATATTTAGGGTTAAACTGTGGGTCACATTAGAAGGGTTAAAAGATGAAAACTTATTCTGTAACGCCACGCCAGCAGTGGGAGCCCTTACCCATGAACTGACTGTTGCTGCTCCCTCTGCTGCCTCGTTGGTAACTTCCTGTTTGGTGGCCATAAAGGGAGGCCATTTCCAAACAGACATTGCGAAGTATTGTTTTGCTCTAGTGGACTCTACTAAGCGGTTCCCTGTTTTTGTTGCCTTGTTCTTTTGTTATTTGCCACGGTTTTGCTTTTTGCCCCGTCTGAGTCCCCGGCCAAAATGGCTGCCATGCCTGAGCCTCATCAAGTCAAAATCATCTCATCCAAATCTCATCTCGCCATGTATGCTGCACCCAAAGCAAATCAAGTGATGCCTGATCCTCTGGTGTCAAGTCAAGTCAGGGCTACACTTTCTGTGCCAAGCCAAGATACAGCTGTTGTTCTCCATGAGCCAAGTCAAGATACAGCTGTTCTCCATGAGTCAAGCCAAGATACAGCTGTTGTTCTCCATGAATCAAGCCAAGATACAGCTGTTGTCCTCCATGAGTCAAGCCAAGTCACAGCTGTGCCCCACGAGTCAAGTCACGTTACAGCTGTTGTTCCTGAATCAAGCCAAGTTACAGCAGATCTTCATGAGCCAAGTCAAGTTGCTGCTGTCGTCCATGAGCCAAGCCAAGCCACAGTTGATCTTCATGAGCCAAGCCAAGTTACAGCAGATCTTCATGAGCCAAGTCAAGTTGCTGCTGTTATTCCCGAGCCCAGTCAAGCCACAGCTGACCTTCATGAACCAAGTCAAGCTACAGCTGACCTTCATGAGCCAAGTCAAGCCACAGCTGACCTTCATGAACCAAGTCAAGCTACAGCTGACCTTCATGAGCCAAGTCAAGCCACATCTGACCTTCACGAGTCAAGTCAAGTCACAGCTGGACTGCACGAGCCAGGTCAAGTCACCGCTGTTCTTCACGAGTCAAGTCAAGTCACAGCAGGCCTCCCTGAGTCAAGTCAAGTCACAGCAGACCTCCCTGAGTCGAGTCAAGTCACGGCAGACCTCCCTGAATCAAGTCAAGAAACTGCTGTCCTGCCAGAACCTAACCAGGTCCCCTCTGACCTTCCCAAATCACATCATATCTCAGCTGATCCTCTAGAGCCTCCTCACGTCACAACTGACCACCAAGAACCTCATCACGTCTCAGCTGATCCCCTAGAGCCTCATCATGTATCAACTGACCCAAGCCACGCAGAGCCCACGCTCCCAAGCCAAGCAGAACTCACATTCCCAAGCCACAAGTCCACAGCATCCACATCCTCAAGGCCAACAGACATCCCACTATCTACTGTGCTGCCTGTAATGGCCGTTGCCATTTTCAGTGTGTGGGCTGCACACTGTGCTCCAGAGACCTCGTCAGTCCACGAGTCTGCTCCAGAGGCCTCGTCTGCCCATGAGTATGCTCCAGAGGCCTCATCTGTCCACGAGTCTGCTCCAGAGGCCTCATCTGTCCAAGAATTCACGCCAGTACCTCCTGAGGTATCAGCTCACACTGTAGATCCTCCAAAGGAGGTGGCATCTATTTATGAACTCACTGCCATGTCTGCCCAAGAATCTGCGCCCATGCCTCCAGAGGTGTCAGCACCTGCTGTAGATCCTCCTATGGGGGCGGTGTCCTCCTATGAACTCTCTACCTGTCATGCCACGGCCAAGGAAGTCGTCCGTGAACACACTGCTCTGCTATGGATGTCACTAGTTCCACTGTGGATATCTCTGCTCCTGTCTGCTCTGCCTACCTCACCATGGCTTCCTGTTCTGCCTGCTTTGCCTGCCTCGCCATGGCTCCCTGCTCTACCTGCTCTGCCTACTCCACCATGGCTTCCTACTTTGCCATTGCTCCACGGCCCAGGCCCTCCAGTGTTTCACGGTCTGCTACTGCTCCACGGCCCAGGTCCTCAAAGTTTCCACTGTCTGCCTCAGCTCCATGGTCCAGGTCCTCCAGTGCTTCACTGTCTGCCTCAGCTCCATGGCCCAGGTCCTCCAGTGTTCCACTGTCTGCCACAGCTCCACGGTCCAGGTCCTCCAAGGTTCCACTGTCTGCCTCAGCTCCATGGTCCAGGTCCTCCAGTGCTTCACTGTCTGCCACTGCTCCATGGCCCAGGTCCTCCAGTGCTTCACTGTCTGTCCCTGCTCCACGATCCAGGCCCACCTCCTCTACATGGACCTGGCCCTCCGTCCCACCCCCTGTGTTGCCTCTGTTCCCCCACCCTCCTGGACTGTTGTTGTTTGAGTGCCAGGGGTCGCTCCTGGGGGGGGGATTCTGTAACGCCACGCCAGCAGAGGGAGCCCTTACCCATGAACTGACTGTTGCTGCTCCCTCTGCTGTCTCGTTGGTAACTTCCTGTTTGGTGGCCATAAAGGGAGGCCATTTCCAAACAGACATTGCAAAGTATTGTTTTGCTCTAGTGGACTCTACCAAGCGTTTCCCTGATTTCATTGCCTTGTTTTTTGTTATTTGCCACGGTTTTGCTTTGTTGCATTGTCTTTGTTTTCTGCCATAGTTTGCCTCGTTCATTGCCATAGTTTTTGCCAAGTTTCACAGCCCTGTTCATTTGTCACTTTTTAGACTGCTCTCTCTGGTTTTTGGACTCTGCCTGTTTTGTGGATTACGCTATTGTTTTACCTTCGTCACACTGTTTGTTTGGATATTGACCCTGCCTGTTTGACTACTGTATAAATAAAGCTCGCACTTGGATCTTACACGCTTCCTACGAGTCCGCCTTACAATGTATTAGTTCTACTACAATAAAATAAATGTGAGGCTGATTCATCAATAAGACCACAAAATCAGCAAGTTGCAACACTTTCAATACATTTACAGATAGATGAATTAAACCAGTTGTTCACATCTTTTACGTTGTTGTGCTTGTTATAACATGATAACGTCAACATGGCAGATGACCTATTTTCCAAACCTACATTTTGTTCATCCTCATTCATTCTTTTTTTTTTTCCTCAGGGGTCTGCTGAACATTATCTCTAGGTGCTGTTTGAACTTGCCCTGCTTCGGGCAGACTGGCTGCGTCCCAGTTCACTGAAGGCGTTGGAACTCCAGCAACATCCATCCATGTTCATATAGTCCATTTACGCCGATACAACGTCACATTTGGGTTGTTATTATGTGGCGTATAAAGATTAATGTCACTATATTCTCATTCTGATCAGTTTTTCTCATGCTGGTATACTTTATAGTTAAACATGCGCGTTTACTAAAACTACACATCTCTTAAGCAGCAGGCACATTACTGAACACCCGGGTTATTGCATAAGGTTTGTCTAACCCAATGAGAACAAACCACATGCTGTCTCTGAGGTCTGATTTGGATAACAGCACAGTACAACAATGCTACAAAAGGAAATTCCTGTAACTCATATATACTTTGCCCATGATGTCATGTCATTTGAAAAACAGGTTTCATTTCAGTTTCTGGGCTGTTTTTCCAGATTCAAGTACAGAACAAGAAACTCACAAGCGTCCTCAGTTTTCATGGTAAGTTAATAAATACACAACAGTAATTTCGAAAACATATTACAATAGTTTTTGTGCTCATTAATAAAACTCAAAGGCAATTGTTTACTCTTTACAAAGTAATTATAACTGTTTATCACAAATCAGATGACTTTCTGTATCTTCAGGTGTTTTTCTGCTTGTCCTACAGGAGTGAATGGGTGAAGAGTGATGGCGTCTGTTTCAGAACAGATTTTGGATGCTCTGGATGATCTAGACACAGAAAAACTGAAGAGATTTAAATGGCACTTAAAGAATTATAAAGGCTTTTCAGCTGCTGATCTGGAGAAGGCAGACGCTCCTGACACAGTGGATCTGATGATGAAGCGTTTCGGACCACAAAAAGCTGTGAAGATCACGGTGAACATCCTGAGGAAGATGAACCACAACCATCTGGCTGAAGAGTTAGAGAAGAAACACAAGCAAGGTAACAGGTTAAAATGAAAATTAAATTGTTAACTGTGTCTTAAAAATAAAATTAAATAGTTACACTAAACAAGGCTCATATATCAAATATATGAATCAAAAGATCAACCATATATTTCATATAGGAAATACTGCATTTTCTATAATTGGTGTTTGACAGAGTGAATGTTTCCAGAATACATGTACTGTTGTCTTAGAGCTGATTCCTCTTTGTTCTGCTGATGTGTTTGTGTTGTTTAATGTCACTATATTCTCATTCTGATCAGTTTCTCTCACACAGATCAGGTTGAGGGCAGTATTGAGGATCCTGCACTTGCTGGAGCTGAATTAAAACCAGCTGGGGGTAAATACTGATTACTGTCTGTACCGGGAAACCACAAATTTGGGTTTATTCTTATTTTAATCATATGGACTCCTTGTGTAGATGCCAGAGAAAATAGCAAACAGCAATTACAGGGCAAAACACTGATATAGGATATTATTCCATGCTCTGTCTGAATACTGGATTCTGATTGGCTGGCAGGTATGCCGTAAAACTGTTTAATGCACAGGTAGTTCCAAGTCAGTTTAATCACAGTTCGATATTAATGCGCTGCTTTAATTGATGCACACAAGCGCACACACACACGCACACACACACACACACACACACACAGAGAGGTCGGAGATCACATTACGCTGCGCACATACATAAACATGTTGTCAACGCTTCCTTGCAATTTTTATTAATAAAATAGCCTAGATCGCTGTTCGTGAATGAATTAGTTGTTTGCAGAGAGAGACGCGCAGCAGGCAGGTAATAAGCACACACAACTGTCATCTCTCTTTCTCTCGATCAATCAATCGATAATTAATTGAAATAAATGCTAGCTTCGCTTCACATCGGGCAGTTCTATGCCTCCACACGTCGTGCATTTAAAATCCTTTAATACGCGACACACCGTTGATTATCCCTTACTTACACAACAGTTCTTTCTGGTCCTTGAATCTGATTGGCTAATAAGAATGCAATATTATAGTCCAGCAGAACTCCAACAGCTGTTTCACCGTTTGTAACTGCATCACTATGCTTGTGGTACTTCTTACAGCGAAGTACTTCTGTAGGTTAGGTACTTACCGTTTTAAGAGGTTTTCAGACGAGAATGTACTTGTTTATGGTTCAAATATGCAGTTTGTTAATAAAGATAACATCTATTTCAGTGTTTCCCAACCCTGTTCCTGGAGGCACACCAACAGTGCACATTTTGGATGTCTCCCCTTATCTGACCAATATATTTCTGTTCCTCGAGTCTCTACTAACGAGATGATGAGTTGATTCAGGTGTGTTTGATCAGGAAAAGTTGGAAAATGTGTAGTGTTGGTGTGCCTCCAGGAACAGGGTTGGGAAACACTGATCTATTTGAAAATTTGCATCAGCGTTTTCGGACATGTAGGCTCCAGATGGTCAGCAGCCATTCTGTGCTCATGAACCCACTGAGAGAAGCCTCACCTTGGCCAGATCTTCTGGAATATACTACTGGCTCTGATGTCTCTGTAGTGGTTAAACATGAGGTATAATTCATTATGGTTAAATTTTATGGTAGTCCTTGGTCTCATTAATCTATTATTTGTTCCAGAGCAAGTAGTTTTGGCAAAATCTGAATAATGAATAATGAAAAATGAATTGCCTAGCAACTTTTATGGTGGCTGTTGTTGTTATTTATTAAATATTATTATTATTCAAAAAATATATAAATATTTTATATGAATAATATTAGTATTTAATAAGTGTCTAGTATTGAAAAACTGTGCATCTGTTCGTGATGGTGATTTTAGTTGCATTGTTCCTCCATTAGATGGAGACGAGACTGTTTTTACAAGTCAGCAGTAAAGACTTTTATATATTAA